>NC_142605.1:8634722-8821372 GCF_041222555.1 Hakea prostrata
AATAGAGTTTAACAAAATTGCCCTCACCCCCGCTGGTACTCTCACTGTGGTCCGTCGCTGATCAACCAACACCTGACAAAGAAACCCAAAAACAGGGTTTTCAAGCTCCAAACCTCAAAATTCCAAAGGGACTTCTCCCAACTCAAACAAGTGACTTACCTAGCATTGAGGGTGTCATACCCCACCCACCGGATCCGGCCATACCCGAATACCCGTGGGGAGATACACCGCAGACCTAGGTTCAGTTGACAATTCCATACAACACAGGATATAGCATAATTAAAAGGACAAGAATAAATCAAGTTCTAATAATAAGTTATTAAATCCGGATTATCAAAAGGTTACAATCATCCATTATCTAAAGTTAATCAAAATGGACATCAAGAGTTTGAAGGAAGCATAGATTGTCATAGCGGAATTTAAACTAAAGTGATTCCCTAATGGAATCCAACCTCATAAGAACAGTCTTTGCACGAGCATGAAGCTCCATGCAAGTCTACATCTTCTTCGGTCACTCCTTCAAGAAAGCTGCTGGCGACGAATCCTTCACTTGGAAGGAGTCCTCATAACTCTGCAGAATATTCTAATAGAAACAGGACAAATAAAAAAGAATGAGTTCAACAGAACTCGGTGAGGTCAACTCAACATCTTACCATACATTCGTCCACAAGATTCCACATCATATCATATATTCATACACAAGATTCCATATCATATCATGCATTCGTACACGGGATCCCCACACCACACGAGATAGCTTGAGTATCGATAATGTAATTAATGATAGTGATATGATGTATGAATGATTATGATATTATGCTCCTAACTCTATCATGAGGTCTCTATGGTAGACACGCATTAAGTTTGTACACCAATCTCCTTTGGGTGGTCTCGGGTCACTCTCCCTCAACAAGAGACGTCTATTGGGTTCTCCGCGGTCACTATAGTAGTGCCATCGGGTTGACTTGTTGAAGGGGATTTGGTCTATAGCTTCTTCAAATAAAGGATCTATGTTAACCTCTAGATGGGGAGTCCTTGGATCAAGAATTGAAGGCGAAACAAGAGGAGGTGCTTGATGCGAAGAGTTAGCTTCACCACTTGGAGGAGGAGCAAGTACTTCCTATGAGGGCAGCATCCAGCTAAACATGGGGATGTTTAGCCTCCTATAGATGTTAGCATTGAAAACGGTTCCCTTGCGGACGTTCTCCGGGATATCTTCAGGCAACCTCTCAACCATGATCTTGAAGGCTTCATCCAAGCCCATTCCAAAACTTGGAAGAGCTGCCTCCAACACCTCGTTCTTATATTCATCAAATCTCCTGAAGTCCTCCTTGGCCTCTTTCCAATAGGCAACGGATTTTTCAATCAGCCTTTGCACCTCCTCATGCATATGGTTTAGCTCAATTTATGAGGCCTACTTCTCATAGTCTAGCTTTAGGCACAAAGCTGCCTGAGCTTCCTTTTCTTTTCAAAGTGTATTTAGGGAATTTTCTAACCCTTTCACCTAGGTGGATAGCCTAAATAATACAACATCCACCTCCAGCTTGTCTTGGAGAAAAGCTCCCTAGCCTTTAAAGCTTCATCCCTTTTCCTCACAGCCTCATCTCTGTGACCCTTATAATGGTGCAGTTCTTACTGAGCTTCTCATTTATCTCCTTCAGAGTGTCTACCTTCTTCTTAAACCTCTCCATCTCTGCAATGGCCCTCTCATGTTCAGCCTTCAGGGTACCATCTTGATTTTGGCACTCCCCCAGGTCCCTTGTGAGCTTGGAGACTTCAGAGGCCAGGTACTTACTTCTTCTAATCAGTCCCTCAGACAAATTAATAGAATAGTACATACTCCTGCGAGGCAAAAAATCAACCTTTGAGGAATAAAGGAAGAAAATACTCAATTTATGCAAGGAGAAAATCTAAGATACTTACTATGCAACCTAGGAGGTAAGAGAGGTCAAGGTGAGCTGGTCACAGTATCTCTTGTCCTCAACAAGCACGCAATGTTCCATCCATTCTCTGGTCCTAGATGGTTCTCCAATAAGCCTAGTCCCCTGGAATAGTTTCCACTGCGGCACCTAATAGGTTGGAGGGGGCATTTCTGTGCTACCAGAGGCATCATCTCCCCCAGGCATGGTGGCTACAGGAGAAATTGGTGTTGTTGCTGTTGTTGCTGCTGCTGCTTTTGTTGTTGCTAGTGGTGTTGTTGTTCTTGCTGTTGGTGCTGGTGCTAGTGCTGGTGCTGGAGTTGTTGTTGTTGCTGCTGTTGTTATTGTTACTATTATTGTTGTTGTTGTTGCTACTATTGATGCTACTGTTGGTGTTGCTATTTGCTGCTGATGGAGGAGGAACTCTAGCAGTTGGAACTTTTACAGGAATTTTTAGATCTTGGAAGCGGGGGTCCTGGTTGTGGAACCTGCCCCAGATGCTTTGGAAGTGGAGTCCTTTGGGGACTTTTCCCCAATGGTTATCCCAAGGAGTGACTTCCTTAAGACCATTGGAGGGATACCCTTTGAACCCTTCCTAGATTCACTTTCCTTGATCATCTTTTCCTTCCCTCTTGTGATGGGAGGTGACCCATGACACTTCTTTCCCTGCCTGCCCATCATCACTCCGAGGAGTCTCTTGAGGACTGGCTTTCCTAGAAGTGTCAACAAGAGCCTTGTCTTTTTCAGTCGATGCCTTATCATCTTCCTCCCTCACTTTTTGAGCAATCTCCTCAAGATTCTTCAACTCAGAGTCTATTGGGATTTTGGCAACAGGGTTAGGAAGTCTAGTGGGTGGAGCAGATGGCCCAGCCCCAGTGCTTTTAGTTTTCTCACATTCCTCCCTTGCAGCAATTTGCGCCTCTCTATAGAGCTGAAGAAGAGCTTCTCTATCAAGAGACATGTTGGGAACTGCAAAAAGACGAAAAACTTTTCAGTAAAAATATTCAAGACAGGACAAAATATACTGACTTCGTGAAAAAGTACAGGGAATGGAGGAGGGGGAGGGGGCTCACTAGTCATGACTTCCCAAAGCAACAAAGGAGCTTCGAAGTCCATCTCTCTACCATGGACTGGGATCCCCCTTCCCTTAACAAAAAGCTCATAAGAGCTTTTTTCTTCTTCATTTAATGAAGGCTTAACATTCATCTTCTTGATGGAGCTTCTGAACACATAGGGCCAAGCAGAAAGGGCACATTCCTGAGGAACTTTGTAGGCAGTGGACTTGTCCCTCCACCTCTTGTAACTGTTGAGGAGGGTGTCATCCTCTAGGACCGTAAGCTTAAGAGTGGAGGTACCCCCCCCTTGTTGAAGTTGTACCATCCCTCTCTCTCTCTCTCTCTCTCTCTCTCTCTCTCTCTCTCTCTCTCTCTCTCTCTCTCTCTCTCTCTCTCTCTCTCTCTCCAGGGCTCTAAGGGAAGAGACCCACTCAAAAACTTTCAGGTTATAATCAATGCCTAATTGCTTACAACATCCTATGAAACCTACCAAGTACCTCCAACCATTTGGAGCTAACATCCCTGGGTTCAAGTTGTAATAATCAAGAGTTTGCATAATGAAGGCATAGAGGAGAAGTCTCAAACCTACCAACATAGAATCAACATAGAGAGGGATTTCTCCCTCTCTCTCAGCAAACAAGCCCTCTCACAAGGGCTCGGAAGGCTCACATGAAACTCCTTAGGAATCCTAAAGTTGTTTTCATCAACTAGACATGATGAGGACGAAGAAGGCTGGCATAAAAAAGAGGCCCTGACTTGGAACCAAAGGAAGGATGATTGATGGATGAAGGGTTCTTGGACAATGCTTCAATAGTCATTTCCTCTCCAGCAGAGCTATCAGATGCAGTGTCTTCACGCTATGATACCTATGGCTCACCAGCAAAACCGGTAGCCGTATCAAGCAGAGAAGGGAACCTACCTTCACCATCAAAGGGGTCTCCTCTGATTCCTACCTCCTTCCAGGGGTCCAAGGAGGTTCTGGCGCTAGGCTTTTTAAGCGGAGTAGTCTTCTTTGCAAGTTTCCTACCCATATTACTAGTCGAAAGAGAAACTTACAAAAGAAAAGAGATTGGAAGTTCTTGAAATGCACTGGTTCGAGCGAAGAGTTGCAGAAGTAGTATGAGCAGCAAGAAAATTTTAAGGATGCGTGAGGGGCTCCAATTTATATTAACTTTGGAGCCAAGATCAACGTCCCAGATTTTTCTCAATTAGTGGTCCTTAAGCCTCGACATTTCGGTTTCAATAGACGTTATGATGAACAAAACACGTGGCAATAAAGTAGACGCATTGAGCATCATGCACCTCATTACAATTGACATGATTACAAGACATAACCATCATATCATTCAATTACTTTGGGCGCATACTTATCCTACGACTTCACTAGAAGGTATTTGCGACTTCTTAGGGAGACGCTTCCACTTCTCAACTAACTCTTGTCTTCGAAATCTTGAGCTTTGGTAAGATATTCTTCATAACATGATCTGCCATAAAGACTAGGGGACTAATGTTATGGTCATTGCGATTTGAACCAATTAACTAGAGCAGACCGTTTGAACTAGGGGTGTCAATTTGTAGCCCGAACCGTTAAAATTGAACAACACCGGCTCGTTATAGCCCGAACAGGCCAGGACCAAACCTTATGGGCTGTGTTTGGGCTGAGGGTGGCAAAGCCTGCACCAACCCGAACCCAAACCGCAACCCGTTATAAACGTTTTACAACCCATTTTATTGTTTTACATTAAATATTGTTTGAATCATCATACTACCACTAGGTAGTTGGTATAGATTATTGAAAAATTGAGCATGAATTCAAAGATCAAATAGTCTTCTACTACTTGTAAAGGAAATTAAAAGGATTAAGCATGAATGCCTAATTGAATGTACCAAGTTTGTTTAAATTAAGTAAATATTTATCCAATCCAGAGGTATTTCTTTGCATATCAAGTTAAAAACCAACTCAAAAAAGGGTTGGGTTTCATAGAAGGGGAAAAATCAACATTCTCACAAAACAAGAACCCAATTTCATGACAATCAATCATAGTGCAAGTTGGAATTTAAAAGGGTTTTTAGTTTGAAGATTTGTTTTAGGACTATCCGATGGAGCCTGAGGAATGAACTTGCAACTTCTATGTTACTATTTACCATTTGAGTTCTTGATTTCTATAAGGTGGTGAAAATTCTATAATGTAGAATGACTTTTCATTTTTTTAATGGGAATTGATCAATAGCTGTTTTACTTTCCATAGAATTTTGGCTCTTGTTGCACGATACTCAATTATTTCCTTTTATTCCTTTTCTTGCATATCATAAATTGTTAGCCCAAACCGTTAGTCAACCTTAGTATAAACTGTCACACTTCACCCAGCCGGATCCGGCCATACCCAAATACTTGTGGGGGTGATACACCGCAGTGTTCACATCCACCCAGCCGGTACCCTATCTGGCATACCTGGGAATGTGATCCATAGTCCAAGGATCAAGAATTGAGGGACCATGCCTCCCAAATACACGATAACACAATCACGAACAATAATAATCATGGTAAAAGCAACTAATACTAAATATCATGAATAAGATAAGATTCAATAAATCGAGTGCGGAAAACGAGATAATGTCAAAGTATAAATGTGATCATAAAGATGAGAGAATATGTGATAATTACTCTCTCAGAGCAGCGGAAAAGAAGTATAATTAAGTTAGTTATAACTCCAAGTATCAAAAGATAATCCCAAACAAGTTAATTACATGTCCAAAATGTTCCATAAATAAACCAGGGAAATGGGGCACTAGGCTAGGGTTTCTTCTATCCTAATGATCGTCTCCTCAATGGTATGGATGAAGAAAGCCCAGCTCTGCCGCTCCCACACTATCGTGGGGCAAACCCTGGTGCGAATAGTAATCCTCCTCAGCACCAACACTCTGATCTTCACCGAAGATACCACCCGGAGGGTAGTATGCGGGACCAAAGTCTATCTCGAAGGAGGTGCCATCATTATCTTTGGTACCTGTAGGATAATCTAAAACATTTGTACAAAAAGGAATGAGTTCAAAGAACTCAGCAAGGTAGTTATTCCATAATTAAAATCATACATATACAAAACATAACATGATGCAATATGATATGAAACATATGATGCAAATATGATTCTAACTCTATGAATGCTAGTCTCTATGGTAGACATGCTTTAAGTCATAGCACCGTACTTCTTTGGGTTGTCAATCACTCTCCCTCAACCTGTTCCGTATCTTGGGAATGCCGTGGTAATTGGGTAAAGTCATCTCAAAAACCATGGTAGGGGAATCAGCCACTGCTCTCTCACATCACCGTTTGGTATAAGTACTGGCGCATGTCACAGTAAAGCCTAGCCCAATGCAAGTCATCTACTCAGTCGTATCAAGTCAGATCCAGATACATCCATTCCTCGCCCCTGGTGATCCTTTCCGGTATCCTTCACACTAGAGTCAGCATAATCCCAGATTACAGACTCATCAACCCTATTGGTCATCCACAAATAGTAAACGGGAAGCTCTCACGTCCTCTCAGGGATTGGTTACCGGTCTTGAGCGCCCGTGAGCCCAAGTCTAGCTATTTGCAACCCTACCAATAAATGGCCCCTTTCGGGTATCCGTAGCATGGTTTATGTCCCCTATCGGATTGGTTACCGGCCTAGAGCGCCCATCGAACCATACACTACCACGGGTCGTTCGGTCTCAATGTCCTTCCGATTCGGGTCTGACACAACAAGGACAATCCTAGCCACCCAACTAGACAATCCTATGTATGTCATCCAATAACCCGGGAAAGTGTCGATAGGCACCTTCGGAGAACATCCCATACTATTCCCTCCGATGCCCAAGGACAGAAGTGTCAATAGGACACTCCCCAATCCCAAGTTATATGTAGGCAATCACATATTCAAGTTCATCATTTCTCATGCATCCAATACATCTTCATAATAAAAGTTAAATCATGATATTGAAATGAACCATCATAGACACAAGTAATCAAGAATATGAATTGTGATATTACTGTCCTAACACATGTATATCAGCCTTATAGTAATTAATAGCAATCAAGAGATTCTATTCTTTAAGTATGAACACAAATCAAAAGTTGATGGCCTATATGTTTATGGAGATAACCATCCTTACCTTAAGTTGAGTTGATGATGAATTGAGAATACCAAGGAATGGTCCAAAAGAATTGTTAAGACCCTAAACAAACATCAATAATAAGTTAGAGAAGAAATCGGGAAGATCGGATGTTAATCGGGTCAAAACGCGCTAAGGTTGCTGTCAAGCACAACTTTGTCGATGGTCTTTGGTCGATGGCATCGACCAAAGAGGATCGACCAAAACTTCTTCGAGACATAATAATGGATTTTGGGGGTTTTCATCCGAAATTGGTTTTCCGGGGTTCGGATCAATCTGGAACTTGGAGGAATGCTTAAGAATAGTATGAGGACACTATAAATCAAGAAACTAACATAATCCAATGGTCTAAATAGAAAGCCCCAAATTGAGCTATCAAGTTCAAGTGACAAGCATCATGGTATGAATTGGAATTGATTGCATTGACATAGAAATAGCATGCAATAGCTAGGAGAACTTATAGAAATTCGATTGAAATCATATGATAGTGATAAACATGAACATAGCATACCATACAACTCAGTTTTGTACAAAATGGCATGATGTTAAGAGGAAAATCAAGGAATACATATGCTAGGCTTGAGATGGGGGCATAGCATCAATAGATGGCTAAGGAAATCATAAGTTAAGAATGAGTGGACACTTGGAGTGATGGTTGCAAGGTTGCAGCACCACCTCCAATGTCTCAACATTAAGAGAGGAATAGAAAAGAATAGAAAAATGTAGAATAGAGAGTGGAATGATGAATCATACCTTGTAGTTGTAGATGGAGACAAGAATCAATGATTAACAATGAGTTTTGGTGGAGTATCCTTCACATATGCCTAGGAGTTGCTTTGGGAAGCTCCCCCGACGTTCTCAGGAGTGAAAATGATTGCAATAGGGCTCAAAACACGAGGATAGTATAAATAGATTAGGAAATATTCCATAGAATCATTAACTTGGCTGACTGGGAAACTTTGGTCGATGGTCCTTGGTCGATGGCATCGACCAAAGAGGATCGACCAAAATATTTCTCAGCAGAAAAACAGGTTTAGTTCAGCAACTTCACATAAGGTTTTGAAAGGCTATACAAGGTCAAATTGAGTGAGGTTTTCTTCTACAATTCAATCAAGAAGTCTAGTTTTGGGGAATACCTTCGGATTGTGCAAAGAGGTCATTAGGTACTTCAACTAAATCAATCTTCTCCGATGTGCAAACTTTCCTTAAACACCGATAATGTACTCAAGCAAGGGGTATCATTGTCAATGTCCATAGGCTCGGTCTCCGCATCATAATTATCAATCAAAAGGGTCCATAAGTCTCTTCTAACACCACTTCGGGTCTTCGGGCCTAAATACAACAGTGGATCCGGGTTAAGGTCAAGGTTAGAATAGGGCTGGATATTACAGCAGGACCTAGATTCAGTGACAATTCCATACAACACAGGATATAGCATAATTAAAAGGACAAGAATAAATCAAGTTCTAATAATAAGTTACTAAATCTGGATTATCAAAGGGTTACAATCATCCATTATCTAAAGTTAATCAAAATGGACATTAGAGTTCGAAGGAAGCATAGATTGTCATAGCAGAATTTAAACTAAACTGATTCGCTAATGGAATCCAACCTCATAAGAACAGTCTTTGCACGAGCATGAAGCTCCATGCAAGTCTACATCTTCTTCAGTCACTCCTTCAAGAAAGCTTGCCAGCGACGAATCCTCCACTTGGAAGGAGTCCTCATAACCTGTAGAATATTCTAATAGAAACAGACATATAAAAAGGAATGAGTTCAACAAAACTCAGTGAGGTCAACTCAATATCTTATCATACATTCGTCACAAGATTCCACATCATATCATGCATTCGTACACAAGATCCCACACCACACATATAGCTTAAGTATTGATAATGTAATTAATGATAGTGATATAATGTATGAATGATTATGATATTATGCTCCTAACTCTATCATGAGGTCTCTATGGTAGACACGCATTAAGTTTGTACACCAATCTCCTTTGGGCGGTCTCAGTCACTCTCCCTCAACAAGAGACGTCTATTGGGTTCTCCGCGGTTGTTGGGTAAAGTCTTGTCAAGCCATGGTTGGGGTATAGGTCACCACTCTCTCATATCACCGTTTGGTATGAGATTGGCGCTTATCAAGGATAATCCTAGCCCAATACAAAGTCATATGGTCTCGTACTACATATGGTCCGGATATCTCCCCTCATGCCTAGTGCCCTTTTGGTTCAATACCTTTCCACCTATGAATGGAATCCTCAACTGGAGGCATATGTTGGATCCCATTCCTTAACCCAGTGGTCATCCACATATGATGGGCAGGATGCTCTCCATGTCCTCTCATGGATCATTTCACCGGTCTTGAGCGCCCAGGTGCCCTTATCTATTATATGCAATCCTACCTCTCTATGATGATAGTGGGCATGCTTGATGCTTAGGACCCAGCCACTAACATCATGGGTTAACTGGCTTCAATACCCCCTGCCGGAAGGGTAGTAGTACTCATGAGGTTACCTAGCCAAACACTTTTAGACACTTAGCATTCATGTACTTAGGTCTAGATGCATACTCATATAAGTTCACTAGGGTTACTAGGGTAATGGGCGAACCCAAAACCCTAGTTTGAAACATAAAATAAAAAGAGTAATTTAATTCAACATCATCCATATATCTTCATATCAATAATTTAGAATTTGAAAATAAAAGAAAACACTCAATCCATTCAATCTCATCCATCTCATACATTCTCATATTGTTTTCAAAGAATATTGAAAATAGAAGCAAAGATACTTGCTTACCTTTCATTCGTGCAAAGTCCCACCACATAATCACAAGATAATAAATATTAAAGCAAGGCAATATATCAATAATAAAATTTAATTACATAATTAAACATGCAAGATAAGGTTGAGTATATTCCTCACATTTTTAGTTAGAATAAGCTCTCCAAAGTTCCACAAAGTCACACTTACGAGTTGGTGATTATAATTAAAATAAACCTAATCATGTAAGAGGATCATTAGACATAAATTAGAAGTCAATTGGGTTTTAATAAAGTTTCCAAAATCACCCAACAAAAGCCTAATCTGCCAAGTAGTTTTGTACCCACCTTTCTCAACCTAGTTTCGGCGAAAATCAAATTTCATCGATTCGAAGTCGAATCGAAACAAAACTTTGGGAATGTCTAATTGGTAGCAATATTTTCCTAAGTATACCTTCAATTTGATCCAATTCCATCTCAATCAAAAAGCCCCAAATTTTGCCTCTGGCGAGCTTGCACAAATCACTTACAAACCAAAGGGAAACATAAGTGAAACTATTTGCAAGCATTCAAAATACCTATCATGTTACAAGTACTCAAATCCAAAATTTATTGCGAAGAACTACTCCTAAAACTAAGCCCAAAGAAGAGGGTTTGATGAATCTTACCTTTCCTAACGATTCCACAAAGATCCGGGTGCCAGCACGCTTCCGAATGGTTAGGAACCTTCTTCTCCCTTGGTTTCTCCTCCTCCTTGAGCCTCAGCCTCGTACTAGCAACATAAAATGTGAATATGAGTGAAAGAGAGCTTCAAAATAGGGTTTTAAAGGATAAAACCCAATTCTGCCCCGAACTGGGCTGGGGGCGGTCGACCGGCTGTTCAACAGGCCCGACCAACAGGCCCTGGTTGAGGGGCCAAATGAAGTCTAAATTGGGAGATCTTTGGCTTGTTGGAAATTTCTTTCAATGATCTTCGTTTTGATACCTTATTCGTGTCAATCGGATTCTCCATCACCGATCTATGGCCGTTCCAAGATCACCCTTTTTACACCATCATGATTAATCTTCTCTCTTCAATTAAACTTTAGGAGAGTTGATGAGTCATCACAAGGGTCATCCACCAACATTGGTTCCATTTCCAACCCTTTGGGCTCCACTTGAATGGCCCACATTTGTCGTCAACTCGAGGCCCGATTTTCTTGATTTTGAAGCCATGAGTTAAAGGGGTAGAAATCCGGGGGATTTCACATAAATTGTTAGCCCAAACCTTTAGTTAGCCCGAACTCAAACCGCACCAAACCAAAACTGGCCCGAAACCGTTATTTTTCTAACAGGCCGTGTTTGGGTTGAGTGTTTTTTAGCCTAAAATCGCCCCAAACCACACCATTGACATCCCTAGTTTGAACCCAGTAAAGGGCTCAAATCTGGCCTAAGGAGATTAGTCTGCTACTTCTCAGACTTGGTGCTTCTCAAAAGTGATGCCAGCTAAGAAGTCGCTAAGAAGACCATGTAGTGACACATAGTTGTCCTCATGCGACTTCCCAGTAAAGTAGCCTGGATAAGAGATTCAGCATATCCTTATGCAGACATCAATCTCTGCATTTAATTCAACATTGAATGCACAGAGAATCATTAAATGTTCATTGCTAGTGAGGATACTTCTTGTTCGTCCAAAGTATGCCTCGAGTATTGCATCTATCTCTTTTATCTCCCCAACTGTGGGCTGGTGTCACATTAGGATCAATCTAATGTTGACCTCTTGATTCACCAACGTGATCTCCAGCTGTTGTGAAGATCATGCAGCTTAGCTTGTTGTGCAAGCTTCTCCGAGAAATCACCTCCACCCTTCATCTCATCAGAAGAGCATCGTAGGACTATGGAGCGTCTACTATCAATTTAGGTATAGATCAGCTATATAAACCTTTACTGTGCCTGATCATCGGTAAGACAAGAAAACTTGAATACTCCAGCCATTACTCTCATGCATTTACTCTTGAAGAACATTCTCTTCTTCATCCCCTCGAGCATTTGTTCCTCAAGGGTCTTTGATCCTCTTACTTGAACTGACTTAATCATTGGAGGTGGCTTCCCATCCTCAGAGGCGACCCACTTTCACCATTATTGTGGTCTCAGGAGCCAGATCCGGAACAAGAACGAGCCAGGGTGCCTAAAGTACATTTTCACCTCTGTAAGGCTCATTCCAATTGTCTAGTCAAAAGAAAAGAAATTTAGCATCACCACCGATGCTTTGCACCTATTTATAACTCATGGCATAGGTTGACAAACCACTTTCCATAGAGCGAATTTGACGAACCAGCTGAAAACTAATTTAAGTCTTTTTTGAAGTCCAATACTTAGCTTCAAGAACCTTAGTCCATAGGTAAAGTAGCATCTACATTGACTTCATCATATTGGTCTCATTCACCATTGTCGAGTGCTTGAAACCCAACCCATAGATTGCCATACGTGGGCCGCGCATTGGCAGTCCACTAACCTGCTTTAGAAGAGGGTTCCAGCACGAATTTTATACCACCACCCTTTGTCTTTCCATAGTATATCTAATAGTCCCCACCCCCTTAAAAGCTACAAATTCTTCCCAAAAATAGAGGGGTGGGGTGGGGGCTGGCATGTCAGACCCAAAAAATTAAAAAAATGAATAAGGGAGAAATGCAATCAATTGAAACTCTACCCAAAATCCCACCCCCTCACCCAAAAAAAATGCTTAGACCAATCCCTGTTTTAAATGCTCTTTGCTAAGTACATTCCTACCTAGACTCTTACTTAAGCTTTAAAATTCTTGTTTTTGACCCTGAATCCTAATGAACCAAGCCAACCCAAGTCCATTTTGATTATCCTTGATTGGATTGGGTTGGGATGGGTTGATTGTGTAATTATCACAATCGCTGATCCTATACCTAATTGGTCCTATTCCTATCACTATCCTTGTCCCTAATTGATTGTGTCCTTGACCCTAACCCTTGTGTTCAAAAGCAGGGGCAGAGCTTCATAGAAGCCGGGGGTGTGAAATCCCCCAGATTTCTACCCCTTTAACCCGTGGTTTTAAAACCGAGAATCTGGGCCTTGATTCGGCGACAATTGTGGACCATTCAATTCGAGCCCGAAGGATTGGAAATTAAACAAATGTTGGTAAATGACCCTTATAATGACTCAAAACTCTCCTAAAGTTTAAGTGAAGAGAGAAGATTAGTCTCGATAGTGTAAAAAGGATAATTTTGGAATATCTGTAGATCAGTGATGGAGAATCCGATTGACGCAAATAATGAACCAAATCGAAGATCGTCGAAAGACCTTTCCAACGAGCCAAAAATCATCAAAATCGGAGTTTGTTTGGGGGTCCAAACATGAGCCAGAAGTTTGAGCCGTTTAGGTGAACCAACCCCCACCCTATTTTCTATTTAGGGGCAAAATTGGAAATTCGGATTTTTAAACCCTATTTATGTTTTATCTCATCCGTAAACGCATTTTTGGAGGCCAGGAGGCTTTGGAGAAAAGGAGAAACGAAAGAGAGGAGCGACTTCCATCCTTCCGAAAGTTTTAAGATCCGAATCTTCGCAAAATCATTACGAAAGGTTAGTTTTCTTTAATCCTTCTCTTACTCACAATTTTGTGAGTATTTTCTCTCCTTTCCGTTTGGGGAATCTTGAAAGGGAAGGTTGTTAGGTATCTTGGTTGCTTTCCTTTATTGTATTAATGTCCCTTCCTAGTTTGTGGGAGTGATATCTTTTCTCTTCTATTGAGGGATCTGTGAAAGGGAATAATGATAGGTACCCTAGATGCTTATATTTTCTTATATTAATGTTTCCCTTGAGTTTGGGAGTAATGATTTATTCCCTTGCAAAAGATTTTAGAATTTGACTCCCCGGGTCACACACGGGTGATTTATGAGAGTCAAATTTGGGGCTTTTTGAGATGGGTCAAATTTAATAAAATTGAAGGTACCCGTAGGATCCTTTTGTTTCCAATTAGATTTTCCCAAAGTTTTGCTTCATTATAAACTTCGAGTTGGTGGCGAATTAAAGACCATTCACTAGTGAGGTTGAGAACTACCCTTTTTAACCTAGTTTTCAGATTTGGGTTTTTGTGGGAAGATTTTAAGATATCATTTGAAACCCAAATTGGCTCTAATTTGTGATAATTATTTCTTTTGCATAAATAGGTTAATATATCTTTAATCACTAATTTGTGGGAGTGGATTCTTGGATTTGGAGGAAGAACAAAGTAAAAGGTGAGGAATATACTTAACTTTATATTACATGTGTAATGATGTCAGTTACTTTTCATTATTGATATCTTGTGTTGCTTTAGTATTATCTTGTGGTTATTTTATGTCTTTTGTTAAATATGAATTGCGATGATTTATGTTTATTATTACTTCTGATGTTGATCCTTGCTTTGAAATCTATTATTGTTGTTATGAAATGGAATGTGATTGTATGAGAGGAGAAATATTATTATTTCTTCTACCATGTATTTTCTACTAGGGTTGTGGGTTCACCCATTGCCCTAGTGATATTATATGATTGCTTATATTGTGGTTGGGAATGGGGAATGCCCTTTGGGCATTTCTGCCATAGGATACCAAAGGAGGCGGTATGGGACGCATTCCTATGGTGCCCTTGGCTCTTTCCCGATTACTAATTTACATATTTAGGGCATGTCTAGAAGTGTTTGGTTAGGTGACCTCATGAGTACTACTACCCTTTCGGCAGGGGTATTGAAGCCGGTTAACCCGTGATGTTAGTGGCTGGGTCCTGTATGTCAAGCAGGCCCACTATCATCATAGAGAGGTAGGGTTGCATATAATAGATAAGGGCTCATGGACGCTCAAGACCGGTGAAATGACCCGTGAGAGGACATGGAGATCATCCTGTCCATTATATGTGGATGACCACTGGGTTAATGAATGGGGTCCAACAGATGCCTCCATTGAGGATTCCATTCATAGGTGGGAAGGTATTGAACCAACAGAGCACTAGGCGTGAGGGGAAATATCCGGACCATATGTAGTACGAGACCATATGACTTTGCATTGGGCCTAAGATTATCCTTGACACGCGCCAGATCTTATACCAATGGTGATGTGAGAGAGTGGTGACCTAATCCCCAACCATGGCTTGACAAGACTTTACACAACAACCGTGGAGAACCCAACAGACGTGCATCAGAGCCGTGAGGGAAGAGTGATGAGACCCCCCAAAGAAGACTGGTGTGTGACTTAATGCGTGTCTACCATAGAGACTTCATGATAGAGTTAGGAGCATAATCATTCACATATCATATCATTGTCATTAATTACATTATTGATATTTATGTTATATGTGTGGTATGGAATCTTGAGAATGAATGTGTGATATGATGTTGAGTTGACCTCACTGAGTTCTGTTGAACTCATTCCTTTTATATGTCTTTTTCTATTAGATTATACTGCAGGTTATGAGGACTTCTTCCAAATGGAGGATTCGTTGCTAGTATATCTTCTTGAAGGAGTGACCGAAGAAGAAGTGGACGCACATGGAGCTTCATGCCAGTATCAAGACTATTTTTTTGGGTGGGATTCCATTAGAAAACTAGTCTAGTTTAGTTTTCCGCTGCGTTGAAAACTACTCTCTTTTCTTTTCAAAACTCTGATGTTATATTTTTATTTTGAAGTAATGGATGACTGTAACCATTATTTCTATTTTGATAATTTATTACTTGAACTTGATTTATTCTTGTCCATTTAATTATGCTATATCATGTTTTGTATGGATTTGTCACTAAACCTAGATCTTGCGGTGTATCACCCCCACGGGCATTCGGGTATGACCGGATCCGGCTGGGTGGGGTGTGACAGGGGGGACCATGCCTTCCTGATTATATATATATATATATATATTATATATATATATATATATATATAATATATATATATCTTCTTAGTTTCTTTATGTTTTCCTTCTTCTTTTTTTCTTTCCACGTGTGAAATATCTTTATTCCCCCCCCCCCCCCCCAAATATTAGAAATAAATTTTAAAAGTAAAGATAATGGGTATATTTGGCATTCTCAATAATTATCCAAAGGTTACAATTAAAACCCTTTTTTTAAAACAGAAATAGATAATCCCAATTAGAAACTAATTCATGAATCCCTATTTATTCTCTCCACTTTCCTTCCCTATTTATTCTCTTCTCTCTCCTCACATGCAGGTCAGAGAAAACTTGAAATATCTCCCTTTTGGATGTCCATCAATAGATAATGTACCTTGTTAAATCTTACTAAGAAAAAACCCTGTGGGAAAAAATCTTAGTGAAGGAAAAAGATTATACATATCTAAATAATACGTATTGGTAGCTGCCTCATTAAAAACCTTACCAGGAAAACCCAGTGGGGCAAAACCATGGTGAAGGAAAAAAGAGTGCAGCACGTATTTTACTCCCCTTGATGAAAACATCATTAAGTATCTTTGAAGACGCACACTCTAATATCATATATCAACTTCTAAATTTGAAGTAGGCAACGCCTCAGTAAATAAACTGTCAAGTTATCACTTGAACGAATTCAATGAACATAGATTTCACCATTTCATTGAAGATCATTAGTGAAGAAGAATTTCGGTGAAATATGCTTCATTCTATCTTCTTTGATGTATCATCCCTTCAATTGAGCTTTGCATGCAGCATAATTATCATATAATATTGTTGAAATTCCTTCTTCTAGTAGAAGACTGTATGCTTCATGAATGTGTTGTATCATTGACCTTAACAAAATGTATTGTCAACTTCATGAATCACTATTATCTCTGCATGATTTGAAGAAGTGACAATTATAGTTTTTTAATACCATAAAATAGCTAACATTCACATGTGAATAAATAGCATGTTTGAGATCTAGTTTTATATAGATCAGATAAATATTTTGCATCTGCATAACAAGTAAGTTGATGTACACATTCATAAAATAACATAAGGTTAATAATTCCTCAGAATGTCTACTGAAATATATGTTTTATAACATTTCAGTGTCTTCGTATTGGAGAAGAAATAAATCTTGCTAATATACTTATAGAAAATGCTACATCCAATTGTGTATTATCAGTAAGATATATTAATGCCTCAATTGCACTAAGATATAATACTTCGGGACCAAGAAATTCTCCACTGTTTTTTTGGGGTTGAAATGAATCTTTTTTTTATTTATTTATTTTATATATTGAACGATCTCACATCCATTGGGGTACTCAATGGATGTATTTTATCTAGATAAAATCACTTCAAAATATTCTCTATATAGGTTGATTGATGAACGAATATTTCATTCGTCAAATGTTCAATTTACAAGTCAAGACAAAACATTGTCTTTCCAAGATTTTCATTTCAACTTTTTTCAAATAATCTCTTGCTTTTGCTTTTAGAAACTCTTCAGGAGTTCTAATGATATCAACATATACACTTATTATAACAAAGTTAGATCCATATCATTTAATAAAGACACAATAATAAATTAGATCATTTTTATACTCTTCATTTAGTAAATATCCACTAAAGAGATTATACCATATATGCCATGATCATTTTTAAAGCCTTATTGAACAAATTTCCTAGGAATTTTTATGTGCTTCAAGCATTTTAAATCATTCAGGGATTTTCATATATATTTCACATTCGAGTGAGCCATATAAATAGGTTGTAATAATATTCAATAGACGCATGTCAAAATTTTTATATACTGCAAGATTGCATCCACCACAAGAAAACATGTTTCCATGTAATCAATGTTAGGCCTCTGTGAAAATTCTTGTGCCATAATTCATGCTTTATATATCACAATTTCATTCTTTTTCTTATTTCATTTTTCGCACGAAAACTCATTTGTACCCCACTGGCTTTATATCTTCATATGTTAGACTACAGGTCTACTTTTTCAAGTGAATTGCGTTTATACATTTTGGCCAATCATTTCTTCATTATAATCATCAACAAATTTATATTCAAGATCCTCGTCTTGTTGCATTATTTCAACAAAAACATTATATGCAAAAATTGTTGTTGACAACTTTATATTTTCAGTTCTATCTTTTTCCTGCAATGACATAACTAATCGAGATCTCTTCATTATTTTCAGGTACCTAAACCTCTTCTGGGGTTTTATAGAAAGTTATGCCTTCAGGATCTTCATAATCAATTGTCTCCATATTATGATCATCTTGATCATTTTCTCCTTTCATTTTCTAGGATTTTATTCTTGGAACCGATTGATCTTCCACGTTTTAACCGTGGTTTAATTTCATTTGCACTGATAGATTGTAGATTGTCCCGCTGGGACATCAATCCTGATTGGAGCACTTGTAGTTGGAATATAAGATTTAGTAATTCTTAACAGGTCAGCCAATCTGACAGTTAATTCATAATATTTTGTAAATGCATTATCTTTTAAACTTCAAGTTCACATTGCTCAGTGCGAGAATCAAATGGGATAATGATAATGCATTACAATCAATCTCTTTTTCCAACTGTTTATTATCTCCCCCTCATGTGGGAAAAATTAATTCATCAAAATAATACTCAACAAGTATTGCTTTAAATAAATCTCCTATTCTTGGCAAGATATTGAATTATATAAGGAGATTCATATCTAACATATATTCTCAACTTTATTTGGGACTCATCTTTGTGCGCTGTGGTGGAACAATTGGAACATAAGCTGCACATCAAAAAAATTTAAGATGAGAAATATTTAACTTCTGACCATAAAGTCAATTGTAAAAGGGAGAATTTATGACGACCTTTTGGCCTAATGCGTACAAATGATGCTTTGTTCTCGTAAACAATGGTTTAACTATTAATTTGAGACATTTAATAAATAATTTTGCCAAACCATTTTGGATATAAACATGAGCAACAGGCTATTCAACTAAGATTTCAGTTGTTATACAATAATCATAAAGCCTGAGATGTAAATTCATCAACATTTTCAAGACAAACTATCTTTATTTTATAATCCATAAATTGTGCTCTTAATATAATTATTTTAAGCAACAATCTCGCAAATACCAAATTGCGAATTCATAATGAACATACATATGACCATTTTATAGATGCATCTACTAAAATCATATATTATCTAAATGGTCCACATGATGGGTGAATGGGCTCATATATTTCACCATTTATACATTTCAAAAACGCAGAATGTTCAATCTCAACTTTAGTTGGTGAATATCTAATAATAGATTTATCTTCAGAACAAGCAGCACAAGAAAATTCACTTAATTGAAGAATCTTCTGGTTCTTCAAAAGATGACAAATGAATTTTCAATTAAAAAAAAATTTGCATCATACTTGATCCGAGATGGTCCAACCGGTCATGCCAAATAATAAAACTATTGGAATCAATGTTCATTTGATTTACCCAAGCATGTGTTTCAACCATGCGATATTCGTGTAATACAAATTGGGAGAAAATATTTAATACCTTTGTATAGATATTCACTTTTATCATTATTTGTAGTCTCAATCTGATAATCATTTTGGCAAATAGCTTGGAAATTTAATAAGTTTTTTTTAGACTTACGACAAATAATGAAGTATTCATAACCAATTTTATCTCCCAAATAATAATAAATTAGCTATTCCGGAGCTTCCAATCAATGTTGTACTACCGATTTTTATATGAACATTGGCTTCCGCATCATCAAATAAGAGAAATATGTATATTTTTCTCTCAGTATAATATGCATTGCAACATATAAGAGAATATTCACATTCTTCATCAAAATGAAACAAAATATATTAAAAGATATATAGAAAGTCAATAAAAAAAAATTAGAATGGAAAAATATTAAATTTAAGATATACTAACTGTTGAAAATATGGATTGAGGTTTCCTAATTAGAATAGGATTATGTTTCCTCATAAGTCTAGAGTTTTATTTCTATATTTCTTTTTCCTACTTAGTATAGGACTTAACTAGGTTGTAACTATAAATACCCTATTGTGGTCTTCTGAAAACTTACTTTTAGAGGAGCAATTCCTCACATTACAACATGGTATCAGAGCAAGGTTTATTTGCATCCTACAGAGGTGTTGTAGAAATTTTTTTGAAGTTGCTATTCACTATCAGAGGAAGGTTTTGTTTTCATCCTACAAAAGTGCTGTAGAAAATTTTTTTGAAGTCGTTATTCACATATTTGTTTTCTTTTCGAGTATCCTGGAAATGTATATTGAGTGATTAAGTGCATGTCTAGAAAAATTTTGTCTAAGGAGTCTGGTATTTAAGCGAACCAATTGTGTCCCTCCAATCTTTTCTGAAAACTTTCCTAGTGTACTTTGATTCAACAATATACCAATTGGAGGTACCTGAGGAGATACTTTTCACGTGAATTAGTGGGAGTAATTTTGAAAATATTTCACGGACTTTTTCGTAAATTTTGAAAAAGTTCAGGGACTTTTTGAATAATTTCTCCTTGTGATGATGGATGATCCCATATCTCCTTTATCTGGTACATTTGAAGAGTCTCCCATGTCTTCCATTCATAAAGATCGTGAGTTTTCTCGACCTCCGGGATAACCACTGTGAAACTTAATGAGAAAAATTATCTTAGATGGTCTCGTTCAGTTTTCCTCGCTATTGGTGCTCGTGGTTTTACTGACCATCTTGATGGAACTTCTACCAAACCTTCCACATCTGGTCTGCAACTTTCCAAGTGGTATAAAGATGAATGCTTGGTCATGGGTTTTCTCATCAACTCCATTGAATCTAGCATAGCAAAGAGTTATCTCCTCCTTCCTGATGCGACAACTATTTGGAAAGTTACTAAAGATACATACTCCAGAGTTGGCAATGATGCACAACGCTTTGAAATTATACGGAAAATCAATCAGTTACAGCAGAAGGACCTTCCTCTTTCTCAGTACTATAACACTCTTCAGGGATATACCAGACTTTAGATTTCTATGGAAAGTTTACACTTTGAAGAATGCTGAAGATGCTATTGCCTATCAACAATGGGAAGATAAACAAAGAGTTTATAATTTTTTGGCAGGATTGAATATAAAATTTGATCAAATTCACACACTGATCCTTTCTAGAGAGCCTTTCCCTTCTCTGGCTCAAGCCTATGCCATGGTAGATACCGAGGACAGTCAAAGGACAGCTATGGTACATACTCAAACATCTGATAGATCTGCATTGGTAGCTGGTTATGGCAATAATAAATCTAGTTCTGGTAATTTTTGCCCTCCAGTAAAGTGTGAGTATTGTGAAAAAGAGCATCATACAAAGGACAAGTGTCGGAAGTTGCATGGACGTCTAACAAATTCCCGTGGAGGAGGAAGAAATGGAATCAAGGGCAACAATCAAACATCTGCAAATCAAACTAGTTCTAACACCCTGATTACTCCAACACCTCTTTCCTCAGATGAGCTCCTTCGCCAATTGATGTCCAGACTTGACTCACTTTCTCCAGTACCGACTTCCAGTACGAGTATAGCCTCTATCATTGATTCCTCTGTTGATCTACAAATCCCCTCACAGGTATTTTTGGTTGTCACTCGACTCTAGAGCAACCGACCATATGACGAGCTCATCTACTTTGTTTCATACTTATTCATCTGTCCCTATTGCTCAGGATGTTCGAACAACTGATGGGTCTCTCTCCCCTATCTCTGGGAAAGGATCTATTATCTGTTCACCTTCTCTTACCTTATCTAATGTCATGCATGTTCTTAAGTTTTCGGCTAATCTTTTATCTATTAGTAGCCTTACTCGTGATATGAACTGCAAAATAACTTTCTTTCCTTCTCATTGTGTGTTTCAGGACCTGGAAACAGGGCTTACGATTGGCAGTGGTAGATAGAAAGGGAGGCTATACTTAATGGATGGGTCCCCATGAGCTCTTTCTATGGTCTCTAGTTCCACCTTCCCTGCACTTTTTACCTTATTACAGTGGCATAGTCGTCTTGGCCACGTTCCTTTACCTATTTTGTCCAAATTATTTCCTGGTCTGATTAAAATGTGCAATTTAAATGATTTTTATTGTGAGGCATGTATTTTGGTCAAACAGACCAGACATGTTTACCCTATTTCAGATAATCGTAGTAAAATTCATTTTTCAGTCATTCACTCTGATGTGTGGGGTCCTTCTCGGACCGTGTCTGTATCTGGTCATAGATGATTTGTTACCTTTATTGACTGTTGTACTAGGACCACATGGGTTTACTTCACCAAAAAAGTGACTTTTCTCGTGCTTTCAAAATTTTCATAATATGATTAGGATTCAGTTTGGGGCAACAGTCAAAATCTTTCATACGGATAACGGAACTGAGTACTTGGGTGGCGCATTCCCTTCCTACTTAGCCAACCATGGCCTCATACACCAAACTAGTTGCGTTGACACTCCACCTCAAAATGGGGTTGCCGAACGCAAGAATAGACATCTACTTGAGGTAGCACATTCCCTCATGTTTTCTATGCATGTGCCTCTTTGGTTTTGGGGCGAAGCCGTTCTTACTGCGGCATATCTAATTAACCGAATGCCTTCCCGAGTCTTAGACCAACGTTGTCCCCTTGAGGTTCTTTTAGGTAAACCAGTCTTTACAGTCTCACCTAAGGTTTTTGGATGTGTTGCCTTTGTCCGGAACCACCATGTTCATGGAAAGTTAGATCCTCGTGGGTTAAAGTGCATTTTCTTGGGTTATCCTCCTACACAGTAGGGGTATAAGTGTTATCATCCAAGTTCTTGTTGTTTTTTTGTCTCTATGGATGTTGTGTTCCGGGGAACAAATTCTTTTTTTCCCCTACCCCTCTTCGGGGGGGAGAGTTTTAGTGAAGAGGTTCCAATGTTGATTCCTCCTTTTGATATTTCTCCTGAGATTCCTACAGATGATCCTCCTTTGGAAGATGGAATGACCAGATAGGAACAGCTGGTGGATGATATACAGGGGGAGACTAGACCTTTGAAGACCTATCAAAAAAAAGCAACAAGTGACCCCTTCTAAACCAAGTCAGTCAAAAGCTTTGGTTCCTGGCCCTGAACAATTCGTTCCTCCAGGTGAGTCTGTCTTTGACCCTTCTTCTAATCCTACTTTAGACTTACCAATTGCATTAAGAAAGCAGCCTCGAACTTGCACCAAACATCTTATTTCCAATTATGTTTCATATCAGTCTCTATCTCTAGAATTTCAAAGTTTTATTTCCTCTTTGTCCTCGACTTCTATTCCTAACACTTGGCAGGAGGCATTATCTCACTCAAACTGGAAAGAAGCTATGGATGAGGAAATGCAAGCTTTGGAAAAAAACAAAACGTGGGACTTGGTGACTTTGCCCACAGGAAAGCATACTATTGGGTGCAAATGGGTGTTTGTAATCAAGTACAAGGTACATGGGACTATTGAAAGGTACAAGGCAAGATTGGTGGCCAAAGGTTTCACTCAAACTTATGGCGTTGACTACCAGGAGACATTTGCCCTTGTTGCCAAGATGAACACAATTCGTACTATTATTTCATGTGCAATTAATAAAGGGTGGTGTTTACAACAATTAGATGTGAAGAATGCCTTTTGGCATGGATTCCAAGAAGAGGTATATATGGATATACCACCTGGGTATTCTACTACAAAGACTTATAAGAAAGTGTGCAAGTTAAAGAGGGCTTTATATGGGCTGAAGCAATCTCCAAGAGCGTGGTTTGGAAGGTTCCATAAGGCAATGATATATAATGGTTATAAGCAGAGCAATGCAAACCACACTTTGTTTATTAAAAGAGATGGTTGCCACACTATTATACTTTTAGTATATGTGGATGATATTGTGATCACAGGCAATAGTGAGGATGAGATTTCAGCATTAAATACATTTTTGGGAACTGAATTTGAGATCAAAGATATGGGAAAACTAAGATATGTAATGGATGGAAATAAGGATGTGATTGCTTAGGTATGATTTGGGATTGGGGAGTGCCCTACTGGTCTGTCCTTGGACATCGGAGGGAATATTATGGGATGTTCTCCGAAGATGCCCATCGACGCTTTTCTGAATTATTGGATGACATACATAGGGCTTTTCTAGATGTATGGCTAGGATGTCCCTGTCGTATCAGACCCGAATCGGAAGGGCATTGAGACCGAACGACCCATGGTAGTAGTGTGGATTTGTGGGCGCTCAAGACTGGTAACCATCCCGTGAGAGGACATAAATCGCATTGCGGATACCCAAAAGGGGCCATTTATTGGTAGGGTTGCAAATGGCTAGACTTGGGCTCACGGGCGCTCAAGACCGGTAACCAACCCGTGAGAGGACGTGAGAGCTTCCCGTTTACTATTTGTGGATGACCAATAGGGTTGATGAGTCCGTAATCTGGGATTATGCTGACTTTACTGTGAAGGATACCGGAAAGGATCGCCGGGGGCGAGGAATGGACGTATCTGGATCTGAGTTGATATGACTGAGTAGATGACTTGCATTGGGCTAGGCTTTGCTGTGACATGCGCCAATACTTATACCAATGGTGATGTGAGAGAGTGGCGACTAAATCCCCAACCATGGTTTTGATGAGGACATTACCCAATTACCCCGGCAGACCCAAGATATCATGTATGATTGAGGGGGAGTGACAGACTACCCAAAGAAGTATGGTGCTATGACTTAAAGCATATCTACCATAGAGACTAGCATACTTAGAGTTAGATTCATGTTTGCATCATATGTCTCATATCATATTGCATCGTGCTATGCTGTGCATCATATGATTTATGTTATTATGGAATAACTTTCCTTGCTGAGTTCTTTTGAACTCACTCCTTTTTGCAACATATTTTGTTAGACTTTTACTGCAGTACTACTACGTTGACTATGACGGTCAAGACTTTGAGGACTAAGTTGGTGACTCATACCACCTTGGTTACGATGACTACATCTGTGAAGGCTATCAGTTCAAGACTCATATTTGTCAGGAGTAAATCCGGCCTGGCTTAGTTTCTTATGATTATATTATTGAGGAGACATTGTATAAGTTAGAAGAAACTGTAACTTAGTTGCTTACCTTTTTATTTCCCTTCTTTGGAGATCTGGTTGTAATCTTTACCTTATTTCTATCTACCTTCCGCACACGTTTGTAGAATATATTTCCGCTATACTCTATAGTTGTCTTTTGATTTGGCACTTGTTATTCCGCACTCTGATGTTCTTTGTGATCCTTCTGTGACCATTTTTTAACTTTTATTATTAGATTACTTGAATACCATAATTTGTTCTTGCTTTTGATTATATTATTGTGCTAAGTGGATATGATCGTTCCTAAACTGGATCTGTTGGGCTGTGGATCACTCCCGAGTAACCCAGATAGGGTACTCCCTACGTAGATTTAGGGCGGGATGTGACAGAAAATATGACCGAACTTGGTTTATTCTTGGTTCGACCCTCGACTCCGGTCGGGACGAAGGGAATCGACTCTCTTCCGAGCGAGCCAGGTCCAGGAGGTAGCTTGCTGAGGAAGACAACTAACTCAGCCACAAGCACGCCCTAATCCGATACTATCGGAGTAGGTTGATCAACCTAATGACGACTAGCAGTTTCCGGCGGCTGTCACTCATCGCTATCATACGGATAACCATCAAATAACAATCGTGGTATCCTAGGAGTCATCTACTAGTCCAAACTAGTAGAAGTCTATCACTCAACGGATCTATCTGTTAAGATCCAACGACTACCCGAAGAAGGTTGGAATACATCCAACAATGAAAATTCAAAGGTGCACTCTATATAAGACATCACCTACTCACAAGGTAGACGACAGACGAAAACACTCAGATACTTACTATCTGAATCGTATTCTTGTTATTCATTCCTTAGTTTTATGCTCTAGCATAGCCGTTTGTGATTAAGTTCATCAACTGACTTAGCCTTCGGAGGTGGACTCCCGATCCCAGCGGTCGGGCCACATCTGACGCTTTATTTTGCAAGTCTTTCTCAGGAGATCTAAGAGCTGAGCAGATTTTGGACGCATCATTTGGCGCCATCTGTGGGAAGTGTTTCAGAAAGCTATGGTGACTAGATCAAGGGCAGCAGCAGCTCAGCGAGATGCTGGCGTCCAAATTCCCGGAGTAAACAATCCAGATATTCCAAAGGGAAGTCGACCCCTTGAAGTTGATGGGGGCCAGGGAGGTAATAATCCTCCAGATCCACTCCAGTATCAACTGAAACTCCAGATGTTGGAGATAAGTCAAGCACTCCGTGTGCTGACCAGACAAGTGGTGATACCACAAGCACCCGATCATCGTGATGTAGGAAGCCGCGCGTCACAACCGGATCAAAGACTGATCGATGAGCAGAATGTTGGTCAAAATTTCCGAGAAGGCGACCGATTACGTGCAAGAGAGCCTAGGAGAACTGAAGATCTCCCTTGGCGAGACGACCGGTACTACGGACTGCAAGGAAGTACGACTGATTCAAATACAAGGTTGGGTGCAGGAGTACGAACTCACTCACCAACTATCAGACGTGTTGCTCGAGAGAATGATCGTGTTGCTCGAGAGAGTGATCGTGTCGTTCGAGATAATGATCGTGTTGCTTGAGGGAGTGATCGTGTTGTTGGGGATCGGTCAGCACATATTGGTCAAGAATTGGCCAATATCAATCAAAAACTCAGACAACTGGCCAAAGGAAGGATAACTGATGATATCTATTCGGTTATTCGAAACACTCCATTTGCCGGGCCCATTGCCGGATATCAGTTTCCTCACAATTTCCGTCTGCCGACTTTTTCCACGTTCGACGGTTCGGTAGATCCCACGGCCCACATCAGTTATTATCGCCAGACTATGGCAGTTGCAGGTAATTCTGATGAAATCCTGTGCAGGGTCTTTGGTTCGTCCTTGACTAGAGCCTCACAGAAATGGTTCTAGAATCTCCTGTCGGGAAAGATCGTGGATTTCGACGAATTGACACGCAAATTCATAGGACGATTCCAGAGTGGAATCCAGATCAAAAAGACCGAGGAGACCTTGTTTACTATTAGACAAGGGAAGAATGAATCGATTCGGGAATACCTGAAAAGATTCAACAGAATTACAATGGAGATAGAGAATCTAGATGAGCAAGTAGCTAAAACTGCTTTGTTCACTGGACTCACAAACCGACGACTTTTGGAGTTATTACTTCAAGACATGCCTACCACTTATGCTGAATTGGTGTAGAGATGCCAGAAGCAGGCTGAAGTCACAGAGATCTTAGACGCAGGCCAGGGAGACAATAAAGTACCTGCAAAAGAGCAGAAGGCTCCTGAGAACAAGCAGAAGCTGAAGCAGAATGTTCGTGATCGGGTCAGAAAGCCTTGTCAGGCATGGCGGCAAAGATCTCCCTACAAAAGCGAGTATACTCCATTGAATACTTCTCGGGCTAATATTTTAAATATTATCAAGAAGCAGAATATCTTGAAGTGGCCTCCAAAGCTTCCCACAAAGCCTGGAGAGCAGGATCGAGAAAGGTATTTCTGTTTCCACAAGGATTACGGCCATTATACCAATGATTGTAGACATTTGAAGGCAGATATTGAGAGATTGATATCCCAAGGACACTTGTCCAATTTCGTCAGCAGAAGACAAGAGGAACCATGAGACGCACGGGTAAAAAGGGACCGTTCGGTTAGCCCAGACCAACCAACGGAGGCTCCTCAGTCTAAGAAAGGTAAGGAGGTGATCGATACTACTCGATCACCAATCCTAACAATCTTTGGAGGTCCCGAACCCGAGTCACTCTGGAAGCTGAAAGCAAAATCCAAGTTCGTTGGGACTGGAGAAACGCAGAAGCGTAAAAGGCCGAATGGTGAGGGTTCGATCACCTTCGGCGAAGAAGATGAAAGAGGCGTATGTTTACCTCATGATGATGCCATAGTCATCAAGGTAGAGATAGCGCGCCGTGAAGTACATAGGGTGTTAGTTGACACCGGGTTTGTTGCAAACCTTTTATCTTATGCAGCTTATCAGAAGCTTAAGGTGGATGAAGACTTGATGGAGCCATCATCCACACATTTATATGGCTTTGCAGAATCGTCTGCAATAGCGGAAGGATCAGTCCAATTGGACCTGTCACTTGGAAGCTTCCCCAAAGAGGCTACCGTTCGGGTAAATTTCTTAGTAGTTCAAGATCTCCCGGATTACAACGTCATCCTCGGGAGACCATCCTTATCAAAGTTAGGGGCTATTGTTTCGACAAGGCATCTGAAAATAAAATTCCCGACTGAGATGGAAATCGATCAAGTTTCATCTGACCAGAGAATTTCTCGGCAATGTTATGTTGCATATTTAAAAGATAAGGAGGGCCCGAGAAAAGTAACTGCATTACCAATTGAAGTACGAGATGATTGGGACGAGGCAAAAATGCAAAGGCCCAAGCCGCTAGAAAAATTGGAAAAATCCAGTTGTACCCTGATGATGAAAAGAGAATTACTTATATCGGGTCTGAGCAGCTGGAAAAGTTCAAGGAGGAGTTGAAGTCTTTTCTTCAACAAAACAGTGATGTGTTCGCATGGTTTGCGGATGATATGCCTGGAATTGATCGGCAAGTTGCAGAGCACAAACTTTGGATAGATCCAAAGGTGAAACCAGTTATCAGAAGAGGAGATATTTCTCCATGGAAAAATACGAAGCCGTTCGGGGCGAAGTTGAAAAATTGAAGAGCTCTGGTTTCATCGAACCCATAGAATGCCCAATCTGGTTGGCCAAGGTGGTAATGGTCAAAAAGGCAAATGGGAAGTGGAGGATGTGTACAGATTACATAGATCTCAACAAAGCCTGCCCTAAAGATTGTTACCCGTTGCCCAGGATTGATTTGTTGATAGATGCAACAGCAGGATATGAAACATTGAGTTTCATGGATGCATATTCAGGATACAACCAGATCCTCATGAATAAGGAGGATGAAAAGTTTACGGCTTTCATGACTGATCAAGAGAGCTTCTATTATAAAGTCATGCCGTTCGGCCTGAAGAATGCAAGGGCTACTTATCAAAGGGCCGTCAACAAAATCTTCAAAGACTTGATCGGGAACAATGTGGAAGCCTATGTTGACAATATGTTGGTAAAGAGCACTGCGAGGATGAAACATATTGAAGATTTAACAGAGGTATTTTCAGTGCTGCGAAAATACCAAATGAAGCTAAATTCGGAGAAGTGTGCCTTCGGAGTTTCGTCAAAAAAGTTTTGGGGCTTTATGGTATCAAAAAGAGGTATTGAGGCTAACCCAGCCAAAATACAAGCTTTAATTGATATGGAAGCCCCTAAGACTGTTCGGGATGTGCAATGCTTAACAGGGAGAGTAGCCGCATTGAATCGTTTCATTTCAGAGTCGGGAGAAAAATGCCTACCTTTTTTCAAAGCACTCAAAGATTTGAGGGGTAGCAAGGGGGCAAAGTGGACTGAGGAATGTCAAAAAGCTTTCGAAGAAATGAAGGAGACATCGGGAAGATTGCCGCTATTGTCTCGACCCGAGAAGGGAGAAATCTTTCAGCTATATTTAGCAACATCCCCTTCGGCAGTCAGCCACGTACTACTTGACGCGGAGCCACGGTATTCTCAGATCGAGAAGCAGGCTCTGGCTCTGATGATAGCAGCTAGAAAACTACTGCCATATTTTCAGGCTCATCCAATCGAGGTATTTACTACTTTCCCCCTTTGTAAAGTTCTTCGTAAACCTAATTTGTCTGGAAGAATGGTGGCGTGGTCGGTTGAACTCAGTGAATTCCAAGTAAGCTTTAAGCCTTGAACGGCGATTAAGGCTCAAGCACTGGCCGACTTCGTAGTGGAAACTACTGCGCCAATGGAAGAAATTGCCGAACCCACTATCCCGACCGTTTGGGAGGTATATGTGGATGGTTCGAGTAACAAGCAAGGAGCAGGGACTGGAATTCTCCTGAAGAGCCCGGTAGGATTTATTATTCAATATGCACTAAGATTTGCATTTGAAGCAAGTAACAATGAGGCGGAGTACGAGGCCCTAATAGCTGGACTTAGATTGTCAAAAGCATTGGCAATAGCAGACGTGACTATTTATAGTGACTCACAGCTTTTTGTCAATCAAGTACAGGGGGAGTATGGTGTTAAGGAACCCTGGTTACAGAAATATCAAGAAATTGTGCAAGTATTGCAGAAAGAATTCAGGAATTTGAAAGTATGTCAGATCCTAAGAAAAGAAAATATAGTGGCAAATGAGCTATCCAAATTAGCCAATGCCAAAGAAAGAAATTTAGACCCTTCGGTCTACATAGAAGAGATAACATTCCCAAGTTATCAAGAAAAGGAAATTTCCTATATTGAAGCGGAGCGTTGCTGGATGGATCCGATAGTAGAATATCTGAGAGATGATAAACTACCAAAGGATCCAAAAGAAGCAAGATTAATCAAGGTGCGATCAGCGTAATTCATCATGCAGAATGGAAGGCTATACAGAAGATCTTATTCCGGACCCCTCTTGAGATGTTTGGGTCCCGAAGGATCGGGAATAGCTCTGGCAGAGGTGCATGAAGGAATTTGTGGTGCTCACATGGGCGGTCGGGCCCTGGCACACAAAATTTTGAGGCTTGGGTTATATTGGCCTAAGCTACAGCAGGCTGCTATGGAATATGTTCGTCAGTGTAGCAATTGCCAAATCCATGCTACAGTATCTAAACGCCTAACTGAAACATGACTTCGATTCTAGACCCCATCCCTTTTGCTATGTGGGGAATCGATATCATGGGAAAATTCACTAAGGCGTCGGGCGGAAGGGAATATCTTATAGTAGCGATCGACTACTTCACCAAATGGGTCAAGGCAAGCGCCCTAGCAACCATCACTGAAAGAAAGGTGGAGAAGTTCATGCTCGAGTCAATCATATATCGGTTTGGGATGCCAAAAATAATCGTGACTGATCATGACACTCAATTCGATTGTCCACAATTTGAACAATTTTGCGGAGCATACATGATTGAGCATCGTATGTCATCAGTGGCATACCCCCAAAGCAATGGCCAAGTAGAGGTTACAAACCGGACGTTACTTAAGGGAATAAAGAGAAGACTCGAAGCTAATAAAGCCTTGTGGGTCGAAGAATTGCACAATGTACTGTGGGCCTATAGAACTACGGTTCAAACACCCACAGGTGAAACTCCCTTTAAATTCGCTACGGATTTGAAGCATTGGCATCTGTGGAAGTAATGGCTGGAACACTACGGGAAAGAGAGTTCGAAGAAAAAGCGAACGAACAAGGACTGATAGATAGCCTTGATTTGTTGGATGAAGTTCGTGTAAAAGCAATAGCACAAACTCAACATTATCAACGAAGGATAGCTTCACATTATAATTCCCGAGTGAAGAATCATCGGTACATAGAAGGAGACCTGGTATTGAGAAATACCTTAGCCTCAAATCCACGCCATCAAAGGAAATTGGACCCTTCCTGGGAAGGACCATATATGGTTATTAACCCGGTGGGTTCGGGAGCTTATAAGCCACAGAACATGACAAACCATAAAGAGTTTGATCATTCGTGGAATGCCAGGCATCTAAAGAAATATTATCCTTGAGAAGATTATCGTTTTCATTCATGATGTAACAAATTTCAACTCAATCAATACAATTATCAGTTTTCAACATACTGTCTTTTGATTGGGGGGCATCATACAACACTCAAGATCAGACCTAGCAACAAAGTCAAAAGGCATCTGTTTAAAACCTGAGTGAGTTCCTTCTCAAACTTATTGAATTTCTCCTGAAATTCTTAAGTAAAGGCATCGGTTTAAAACCCGAGTGAGTTCCTTCTAGAAGGCATCGGTTTAAAACCCGAGTGGAGTTCCTTCTCAAAACTTATTGAATTTCTTCGGAAATCTCTAAGTAAAGGCATTGTTTTGAAACAACTAAGACTTATTGCAACAAAGACTCAAGTGAATGACAAAGTTCAAAGATGAAGTTAATTCTTTATTTCTTTAAACGACTAGAAGGGGCCAACCTTTAAGTCAAACATACATATGAGATTACAAGTGTAAAATCCGGCCTAATCCTAACCCTGACCCGGCCCGGATTTTATACTGTTGCAGGTCCGAAGACCCGAAGTGGTGGTAGAAGAGACCTGTGGGCCCTCTTAGTGGATGATTTGATGCTTGATGCTGAGCCTATGGACATTGACAATGATGCCCCTCACTTGAGCACATTGTCAGTATTGGGTGAAAATCTGCGCATTGATGAAGATTGAATTAGTTGAAGCACTTCCCGGAACCCCGTGATCAATCCGAAGGTATTTTCTGAAACTAGACTTGTTGAATGACTTGTAGGAGAAAACCCCGCTCGATTTCCTGTATAGCCTCCTGAATCCACTCCTAAAGTTGCTGTCATAGCTTGGTCAAGTGCTTGGTCGACTGACAGTCGACCAGCCAGTCGACCAAGAGTAATGGAATTCGAAATTACACTAAATCTCTTCCCATTTTGCCCCTACCTTTTTGGAACTCGTGAATGAGGACCTAAACTAATCATTGGCACTCCAGAGCTCGAGGTTGGACACTCTCTTGGGCTATTCCTTGATGTTTGGGAAGATCTTTGACTCCAATCATTATTGTATACACTAATCATCAACTCAAGGTATGATTTCTTCTATTCCTCTTCTAATCTATTCATTTTTTTTTATCAATTAATGATCTTGAAACCATGGCTGAAGTGCTGCAACCTTGCAAACACTTAACCATGAGTTTTCCCCCTTTCAATTCCTTAATCCTCCCCCACTCTTGCTATGCTATGATTCAAATGAGATTAATTGCACTCCATCACTTGATTTCTATTCAATCTAACCTACTTTGATTCAAATCTGATATGTAGATGCATGATAAGAAGATTCTAGCTTGATTCTTAACACTCATTTGATTGATTTCTATCATCCTTTACAATTTCTATCAATTCCAATTTAATTCTTGCTAGGTATCATATAGAACCTCAAATTTCGATTTGGGTATTTTTGATTGAACCGTTGGATCATCATGAAATTTGTGTGTAGTATCCCCTTACTGTTATAAACATGCCCTCCAAATTTCATGACGATCAGAGCACCGAAAGGGCAGTTTCGGATCAAGTTTCCATTGTTGTCCTGAAGATAACAAGTCTTGGTCGACTGACAGTCGACCAAGCCAGTCAACCAAGAGTTGTTAAGGCCCTGTACTCAGCCGAATTGATCCATTTGAACCCCGATTCAATTGCTTTCTTCTCTGACATTACTTGTATGATTATCTAGGGTATCAACACTGATTTTGGGACCATACTTGGTAATCATTGAATCTATTTACAAGTGGATTAAGGTAAGGACAGTCGTTAACTCAAGTATGTTAATTATATCAACATGCTTACATTATGGGAGCTTAATGGTTATGATCATATGAATATTCCTTTACTATACATGACTGTTATGTGTTTTCTTATCAGTAATAGAATGTATATATCATTTAGAATATCATGTTCAGTTTTACTTTATGATTTTATATATGATCAATCATGTTATGATATGTATTTGTTTATATGATGAATCATTGATTTAGTATAATATGATGAGATTTAGTTTGTGATTGACTACGTATGACATAGGATTGGGAAGTGTCCTTCCGACACTTCTGTCCTTGGACATCGGAGGGAGTAGTATGGGATATTCCCCGAAGGTGTCCATCGACGCTTTCCCGGGTTGTTGGATGACATATATAGGATTGTCTAGGTGTATGGTTAGGATATTTTTCCCTTGTCGTATCAGACCCGAATCGGAAGGGTATTGAGACCGAACGACCCGTGGTAGAGTATGGTTGAAGGGCGCTCAAGACCGGTATCCACTCCGTGAGAGGACTTGAACTATACTGCGGATACCCGAAATGGGCCATTTGTTGGTAGGGTTGCAAATGGATAGACCTGGGCTCACGGGCGCTCAAGACTGGTAACCAACCCGTGAGAGGACGTGAGAGCTTCCCGTTTACCATTTGTGGATGACCAATAGGGTTGATGAGTCTGTAGTCTGAGTTGGTCGGTGTCATAGGGAAAGTATCCGGATCTGACACGATACTACTGAGTAGATGACTTGCATTGGGCTAGGCTTCGCCGCGGCATGCGCCAATACTTATACCAATGGTGATGTGAGAGAGTGGTGACTAAATCCCCAACCATGGCTTGATGAGGACCTTACCCAATTACCACGGCAGACCCAAGATATCTTATGATTGAGGGGGAGTGACTGACGACCCAAAGAAGTATGGTGCTATGGCTTAAAGCATGTCTACCTTAGAGACTAGCATACTTAAAATTAGAATCATATTTCATCATTGTCTCATATCATATTGCATCATATTGTGACTTGTGTTGAATGAACTGTGTATTATGAAACGACTTGCCTTGCTGAGTTCTTTTGAACTCATTCCTTTTGTGCAATTTGTTAGATTATACTGCAGGTACAGAAGACCTTGATGGCACGTCCTATGACCCGAGCTATGATCCTGCATACTACACTTCGGGTGATGGCTACGCGGAGAGTCAGGATTGCTATACCGAGGAGGATTATAGTGTGTACTAGGGTTAGCCCCACATTAGTGAGGGAGCGGCCACGTTGGGTTTACTTTATCCACACTTTTGAAGAAGAAATCATTAGGATAGAAGAAACCTATATGTAGGCCCCATTTCCCTGGATAACTGTAATCATTTGGATATCTTCACCCTAACTATTATGGTTTGTTCTCAGCATGGATTGTAACTTAACTTTATTAACTATATATCCGCTATTTCTGGAGGAGTGACTTCTGATCACTTATTCTATTTGAGACTATCTCTATATGAAGTTTACATTTAGTATTTCCGCACTCTGATTTACTATCTTCTCTTATTCAATTTATCTATTTATTGCTTGTTTTATACATTGATTATATTGTTCATGATTATGTTATCGTGTATGTGGGAGGCATGGCCGCTCGATCTGGATCTTTGGGCTGTGGATCACATTTCGGGTATGCCAGATAGGATACCGGCTGGGTGGATGTGACAGAGTGGTATCAGAGCCCAAGATCAAGTAAGGCCCCAACCACAGAAATGATAACGGAACATTCCGAGTCATAGATCCAAGGTGACTCAATTACTCTTAAAAGTGAATAATAGATAACTTGGACTAGAAACCTGATTAACGAAGCATAAGTGAATTGTTGAATAACATACAAGAATTATAATTTAACAATCTTCACTTAATGAAACGAAAAAGAAAGTGAATAACACACAATAACAGATGAAACTGAAATAACTTTCATTAACTTAAATAAGTTTTACAACGGGTTACATATGAAAAGCATAACTGAAATCATAGTACAATCTATCTATCTAGGAGATCGTCGTCGGACTCTGGATGTCCTGACATCCTCAGTGATCTGAGTGAGCTGAGACTGCATCTGATCCTGCCTGGACTCTATCTGTGCAAGCCTCCCCTCAAGCCTCTCATACATATGTGACTGGCTCGCCTCCATCCTCTCATATATCTGAGTCTGCCTGGCTCCTAAACTCTCGAACAACTGCTCCTGCCTAACCCCCATCCTCTCCATCATGGAAGTCATAGATTGCATCTGAGCATACAGATCCGGTGCCTCTGGTGCAGCCTGTGATGGACCCCCAGTCTCAAACTATGATGTGGGAACCCCCTGATCATCAGGACCGACCTCCTGCATACCTATATCATCCCCAGCCTGATCCTCTGCTGGAATATTCTCACCATCATCCTGGGAATCCGACTTGTCACCTATCTTGGGAGATCTGCCAACTCGATCTAACTGCATGAGTCCAATAGTCCTCGTGCCAATGGAATACCCCGCACCTCCAACAACTCTATCCTCACCATCCAGATCTATCCCGAAATAACTGAAGATGCGTGTCAATAAAATCCCAAAGCAAAGATTTCTGACACCTAGATGCATGACAACCTCGATCATAACATTCTGTATAATATAAGATAGATCGATCGATCTCAAATCCCATATAGATCCGATAGATGAGTAAGGCATCCATCACCGTAACCACATTATGATGTCCTGCTCTTGGTATGATGTTCCTCCCTACAATCCGACCGATGACTCTGGCCGATGCAATCATCTCACCGCTGTTTCTAGGATAATAACACCTACCATCATCCCAAAGTGCCATGCATATCTCAAGCAACTCATATGGAAGCATATGTCTGCTGAAATCCTCCCCTACTGATATCCACACACATGCATGTGGACAATAAGGAACCCCGAGAATCTCTGCTAGTGTGCGAGTAGTAAATCTAATCTGAGTCTCCCTGATCTGACTCGCTATCACTAACTCCATCGGATCAGCTCGCCCCTCCACAAATGAAGTCAAATTGCTGTAAAACAGCCGAATTAATTCTGGGGACACAGGCAAATCCTCAGTAAGTAGGTGTGTCCAAGACATCGAATCTCTCCCCGATCCGAAAAGTAGTCAACTCTGCAGCCCGAAATGGTCGCCCGTACTCTATGTGACAATGCCCAAAGTATGCATCGTAAAGAAACTCGGCCAATGGTGTGACGAAGCAATGTCGATCAATCACCTCCGCTCGTGGCAGCAAAGGCACCTGACCTCTACCTCTCCTGGCACCTACTACCCTACCTCGAGCGTGACCACCTCATCCTCGTCTCTCCATAGAGTATAAATATCTGTAGAAAAGATCAACAAGTCAATGTTAGGAGATTAACCAAAATTGGATATGAAGGGATTTTCGTAACTTTTCGGAAATTTTCAAATTTGGGGGAAATTCAATTTGAGTATACTGCCATATGCACAATACTTAGAATTGCATGATTGTGGTGTTTGTTCGAAGAAAACCGGTCGAAATCGCGTCCTAAAGTTGAAAATTCAGCAAGCTAGAAAAGAGGAATTTCGACGTTTAGGTCAAATTTGGGGATTTTTGATATTGTTGAAATTGGTTGAAATGAATTGCTTGGTAATTTGTAGCATACCATTTGGAATGTGTGGCATCAAATTTGGTATTAAAACTCCTAGCGGTTTGGGAGAAATCAAATTTTTCCTAATTTGGAAACTTTCGGCTATGTTAGCGAGATCAAGTTGAAAATCCATGTTTGCTTGTTGTTTAAGCGTTGTTGTTGCATGTAAACTATGGGTTTTTGTTTTTAAGCATGCATGAACATGTTTCCATCTTAGAACAACAAGTTTAACATGGTATTTTGAGAAATCTAAGTAATGAAACTATTTGAGAAGATGATGAATAGTGATTTACTTACTTGGTTGAGCAATGCTTGATGTTTTGATGATGTGGAAGCCTCAAACCACTTGGAATCTACTTAGAAGTGTTTGCTAATACGTTCTCCAGAGCCCCTCCATAAGAGAAATGAGTTAGAAATGAGAAATGAAGGAGAAATGAAGTTAAAAAGCCTGATTTTTCGTTACTGTTGGGCTTGGTCGACTGTAGGCTATGAAAAGTGAGAAAAATGGAATTTTTGATGGAATTTTTGGATTTTGACCAATGTTTGATTATTTGCTTGGTATATTGATGGATCTTTGAATGATTTGAGCATTTTAATCATGTGGTCAAGTGTGTTTTGACGAATCCTCGTATCTCGTTGTGGTCAATGTTCTTTTGCAGAATGGTTTTACTGAGAAGTCGTCTTGTCGGCTCCGGTAGTGCTGGAAATGAGGAGACGCCTGCTGGAGGGTCTAACCAACAGACCCAGGAGGACAGCCATACTACCAATGGCATCCCCAATGCCCCTGACAATGAAAGCTTCAAGGACATTGCAAGGGTCATGACCAACATGATGCAACAGCAGCAAGCTCAGCTCAACCAAATGATGATTGGTTTTGTGAATTTGAGAGAAGAGAACCGTGCTAGTGGGTTTGGCAGTGCTGGCTTGGCGGCCCCGTATGTGGAGAGGTTCACGGGAACCCCGCATACCCGGCTGATGGAGAGTTTCTTGAAACTACAAGTGCCATCTTTTACTGGTGTATCAAAGGACGTTCTGTTCCCTAACAGATGGCTGAGGGAACTAGAAAAGGCCTTCCGGAACTTGCAGTGTACGGATGCTCAAAAAGTGCTCTTCGCCGAGCAGAAGCTTCAGCAGGAAGCGGATGCATGGTGGACTTCTTCTCGCCCTATTCTTGAAACCCTCCATGGTGGTGTTGTCTCTTGGGAAATATTTAAGGAAGCCTTCTGTAAGAACTATTTTCCCGAGGCTATGAAATATGCCAAGGAGTCCGAGTTTATGGCATTGGCCCAAGGTTCCCTTTACGTCTTTGGACTACCAGTAGAAATTTGAAGAGTTATTCTTTTTCGCCCCTGACTCAATGAAACCTGATAATGCAAAGGCAAAGAAATTCTTCAAAGGACTGCAGCCATCTTTAAAGACGTACCTCACCCTTCTCCCTCTTGAGAGTTACGCCCAAGTGGTTCAGAATGCAAAGAAGCTGGAAGAAGCGGAAAGAGAAAATGCACGAGTTCAGAGGCCTTGGCAGCCTAGGCATCCCGGTCTTGTGGATCACACCGAGCATCAGTTTGTGAGGCCTTCACCATATCCCACTCCTGCCTTCTAGCCTAGGGGTGTGGGTCAAAGTTCCGGTACTACTCCTGTGGGCCCTCGTGGCCAATATAGTGGAGCTCGACCTACGGGATTTGTGCAGCCTTCCCCACCTGGTGTGGTTTCCCCTTGGCCTGCTTTTCAAAGACCCCCTTTGGCAGCCGCCCCTGTTGGATAGAGAGATCTTGTGTGCTTCCTTTGCAAGCAGCCCGGACATTTTGCTCGCTTGTGTCCGAAAAAGTCCGCCTTGCCTAGTGTTTCTGCCCCTACCATGAGAGGTGCTCCCACTTCTGTTCCTGGCCCTGCCCCTCCTTCTGGCAGAGTATTTAGCATTTCCGGTACTGAGCAGGACCCTTTCCATGAAGTTGTAACAGGTACATTCTTAGTCGCTTCTTTTCCAGCATTTGTGTTGTTTGATACGGGTGCAACTCATTCATTCATTTCATCTACTTTTGCTGTAAAGACTAACCTAACACCTAGATGTTTATCTAGTTATTTGTCAATTTGTACCCCTGTTGGGTCTGCTGTTAAACTAGATAAAGTGTTAGAGGAATGTCCTACTCTTGTTTGTGGGTTGAACTTGAAGGCAAATCTAGTGTTGTTTGATATGAGGGACTTCGACGTCATTTTGGGAATTGACTGGTTGACATCCTACAACGCTGTGATCCTGTGCTCTTCTAAGAAGATCTAGTTCCGATTGGATGGGAATTCAGTTTTCGAGTTCCAAGGAAAGAAGGGAAGAGTGAGCAAGAAGACTTTGACCGCTTTAATGCAAGTCCACGCTTTGGTGGAAGATGCTTCATCTGGAAACAAAGTCAAGGAAAGGAAGAGACTTGAAGATGTCAGTGTTGCTTGTAATTATGCTGATGTGTTTCCAGACGATCTATCAGGACTACTCCCTGATAGAGAGGTTGAGTTCTCCATAGACTTGATTCCTGGAGCGTCTCCGGTGTCTAAGGCTCCATATAGGATGGCGCCTACCGAGCTTAAGGAGTTGCAAACTCAGTTGAATGAACTCCTGGATAGAGGTTTTGTGCAGCCAAGTGTGTCGCCCTGGGGAGCTCCGGTCTTGTTCGTTAAAAAGAAAGATGGTAGTATGCGTCTGTGTATTGACTACTGAGAGTTGAACAAGTTGACGATTAAGAATAGATACCCGCTGCCCCGGATTGATGATCTGTTTGATCAGTTGAAAGGCGCGGCTGTGTTCTCAAAGATTGACTTAAGGTCTGGGTATCACCAGTTGAAAGTGAAGTCAAGTGATATCTTTAAGACAGTGTTCAAGACAAGGTATGGACATTATGAATTCAAAGTCATGCCTTTTGGTCTAACCAATGCTCTTGCTGTGTTCATGGAACTCATGAACCGAGTATTTCACGATGTGCTCGATAAGTTTGTAATCGTTTTCATTGATGATATCTTGATATACTCGAAAAACGAAGAAGAGCATGTGAAGCACCTAAACTTCACATTGCAAAGGTTGAGAGAAAAGAAACTCTATGCTAAATTTAGCAAGTGTGACTTTTGGCTCTCAAGGGTAGTGTTCCTTGGCCATGTTGTTTCAGCCGAAGGTATTCGTGTTGATCCGAAAAAAGTGCAAACTGTAACTGATTGGAAAAGACCGAAGACCGTGACTGAGATAAGAAGTTTCCTTGGATTGGCTAGATACCATCGGAGATTTATTGAGAATTTTTCTAGGTTGGCTGCCCCTATGACTAAGCTAACTAGAAAAGAAAAGAAGAGAAGTTCGTTTGGACAGAAGCCTGCAAGAAAAATTTTGAAGAGCTGAAAGTTAGATTGACAAGCGCCCTGGTTTTAACTATACCTGATAGTTCCGGTGGCTTAACAGTCTACACTGATGCTTCCAAGATTGTTTTGGGTTGCATGTTGATGCAACACAGCAAGGTTGTGGCTTATGCCTCTCGGCAATTGAAAGATTATGAGCGTAATTATCCCACTCATGACTTGGAGCTTGCCGCCGTTGTTTTTGCTTTAAAGATTTGGAGGCATTCCCTATACGGTGAGTAAATCGCTATTTTCACAGATCACAAGAGTTTGAAATACTTCTTCACACAGAAAGAGCTGGATATGAGACAAAGAAGATGGTTGGAGTTGGTTTCTGACTACGATTGTGACATTCAGTATCACCCAGGTAAAGCAAATGTAGTTGCGGATGCTCTTAGTAGGAAAGATCAGAAGAAGGATTTGAACTTGTGTGCTTTGAATCGGCCCTTGCTTTTGTCAATGGAAAGATTTGGTTTGGAAGTGGTTCCTGAGGGTTCGGATTGTATCCTTTATGCCATGACGGCAAGATCCACCCTTAGAGACCGCATTGTTGCCTTGCAAAGTTCTGATCTTGTGTTGAAAGAAAAGATTGAGAACATCGCTTCGAATTCAGAAATGGACCCTGCTTTTAGTACATCTTTAGATGGTACTTTATTGTTTAGAGGTAGACTATGTGTGCCTAATGTTGATGAAGTCAAGAAGGAAATATTGAAAGAAGCACACCAGTCGATCTTTACAATACACCCTAGAAGGTACCAAAATGTATAAAGACTTAAGGGAACATTTTTGGTGGGACGGTTTGAAAGCGGATGTTGAAGACTTCGTTGCTAGGTGTGAGACTTGTCAACGTGTGAAAGTCGTTCGTCAACCTCCGTCCGGATTGCTTCAGCCCCTTCCTATTCCTAGCTGAAAGTGGGAAGATATCTCCATGGACTTTGTGACTAGCTTGCCACGGACAAGTAAGGGAAATGACACTGTGTGGGTGATCGTCGATAGGTTGACCAAATCAGCCCATTTCATTCCTATGAAGATTACTTACACTTTTGATAAGCTAGCTAGACTTTATGTGGACAATGTGGTTCGTCTACACGGAGTGCCTGTGAGTATTGTTTCTGATCATGATCCTAGGTTCACCTCAAGGTTTTGGAATGGTTTGCAGAAAGCCTTGGGAACCCAATTGAATCTGAGTACAACCCATCATCCACAGTTCGATTGACAATCTGAGCGTACAATTCAAATCTTAGAAGATATGCTTAGATCCTGTGTGGTGGACATGGGTGGAAATTGGGATGAACACTTAGTTTTAGTTGAGTTTGCCTATAACAACAGTTATCAAGCAACAATAGGCATGGCTCCATTCAAAGTTTTGTACGGTAATACTTGTAGGACACCTTTGTATTGGACTGAGACAGGTGAAAGAAAAGTCTTAGGTCCTGAAATGATTGAAGCTACAAGTGCAATGGTTGACATGATTAGAGAAAGCATTAAGTCTGCCCAGTCAAGACAGAAATCTTATGCCGATAAGAGAAGGACCAATCGTGTGTTTCCAATTGGAGAAAAAGTTTTCCTTAAAGTGTCACCTATGAAAGGGGTGACGAGATTCAATGTAAAGGGAAAGCTTAGCCCTCGCTTCATTGGACCTTATGAGATCCTGGAGAAGGTTGGACCTGTTGCCTATCGGTTGGCCTTACCCCCATCTCTTGCTGGAGTTCACAATGTGTTCCATGTTTCTATGCTTCGAAAGTACATAGAGGATACAAAGCATATATTACAGCAAGCACCCGAAGGGCTCAGTGCCGATCTTTCTTATGATGAAGGACCAGCCGAAATTCTTGATAAGAAGGATAAGCAGCTGCGGAATCGCACCATCCCTTTGGTGAAGATTCGGTGGAAGAACCATACCCCGGAAGAAGCCTCATGGGAGAAAGAAGAAGACATGAGAGAGAAGTTTCCTCATCTTTTTGGAAGCACAGGTACGCTTTCAATTTCGAGGACGAAATTTCTTTTAAGGGGGTAGAATGTAAAATCCGGCCTTATCCTAACCGGATTTTATACTGTTGCAGGTCCGAAGACCCGAAGTGGTGGTAGAAGAGACCTGTGGGCCCTCTTAGTGGATGATTCGATGCTTGATGCTGAGCCTATGGTCATTGACAATGATGCCCCTCACTTGAGCATATTGTCAGTATTGGGTGAAAATCTGAGCATCGATGAAGATTGAATTAGTTGAAGCACTCCCGGAACCCCGTGATCAATCCGAAAGTATTTTCTGAAACTAGACTTGTTGAATGACTTGTAGGAGAAAACCCCGCTCAATTTGACCCTGTATAGCCTCTCGAATCCACTCCTAAAGTTGGTGTCATAGCTTGGTCGAGTGCTTGGTTGACTGACAGTCGACCAGCCAGTCGACCAAGAGTAATGGAATTCGAAATTACACTAAATGTAAAATCCAGCTTTTACCTAACCTTGACCCGACCCGGTCATTGTTGTGTTTGTAGGTCCGAAGACCCGAAGTGGTGGTAGGAGGGACTTATGGGCCCTACTGGTTGATGACGTAATGTCGGAACTCAAGTTTATGGACATTGATGATGCTGCTCCTTCCTTGAGTACATTACCAGTGTTAAGTTAGAATCTGCGCACTGATGAAGAGTGAGACAGTTGAGATATCAAACGGACTCCGGTGCAAAATCCGAAGGTACTCCCTAAAACTAGACCTCTTGAGTGAACTGTAGGAGAAAACCCCATGCAATTTGACCTTGTATAGCCCTCCAAGTCCGCACCTAAAGTTGCTGAACTATTCTGTAAAATTCTGCAGAAATATGTTTTGGTCGATACTATTGGTCGATACTATCGACCAAATGTATCGACCAATAAGTTTGCTGAACCCAGATTTAAAGATTCTTGGAGTATTCTTTTCTAATTATTTAATCCTCAAGACTGGAGCCCTATTCTCGCGTTTTTAACATCTGGGAAAGTGGGAGAGCCTCCCAAGAACTCCTCCTTGGTATTGGTGAAGCATCTTCTTCATCAATCATTGCCAACCACTCCTTCCTACTTTCTTGTTCCACTTTAAAGGTATGACTCTCTCTCTCCTAATCACTTTCTCACTCATCTTTTCTCTATTTTACTGTTGGGACCATGGCCAAGGTGCTGCAACCTTGCATACACCTTTCCATGAACCTTCTAAACCCCATACAATGATGTTTTCACCGATATGACTATGATTGATTCACCTCATGATCATTAACTACACATTTCCATGATTTATTGCTTACCAACTTGCTTTATTTACCAAAACTGAGATGAAGCTCATGATTAACCTAATCTATACCTTGCATATGTGTTCCATGTTACTTCTAAACGATTCCCTACCTAATCCCCCATGTTTTCCCCTAATTTGCATTGAGATGTAGCCAATGCCATGACCTACAACTCTTAACCTTAATATGTCGATTTGGGGATTTCCAAATGGACCATTGGATTATGAAAGTTTCTTGATAATTAGTGTCCCCATGTTGTGCTTAGACTATCCTCCAAGTTTCGTGTCAATCCGAGACCCGGAAGACCAAATCTGGGCAAGAATCCAAAAAGCCAGCTTGCTGTCCTGGAATTGATTTGGTCGATACTATTGGTCGATACTATCGACCAAATGTATCGACCAATAGAGTTGCTGTCAGCAACTTTTGCCTAGTTCTGATTCGTTTGATCTCCAATTGTTCTGATTTCTTCTCTAACCTTTCATATATGCTTGTTTAGGACTTTAAGGCTATTTGGGCCACTTGCTTGTGATCTTGGACCATTCTCTTCTCCGATTCAAGGTAAGGATAGTTATCGATATAATTACCTAAGATATGGAATTTTGACTTGGTATCCCTAACTTAGTAAATATAGTTTCTATTTCATATTCTTATCATGTTAGACTTGCTACATATGTCTTTCAACAGTAGCTTTGTGTTTACATTATGTTATTTCAATGTCTTATCATGTTTATCAATTTCAATATATGATGACTTATGTCAATGTCATGAATTGAATGTTTATTATGATGTTGTATCTTGTGAACTGATATGATGAACTTGGGCATGTGATTGCTTAAGTATAACTTGGGATTGAGGGGTACCCTACTGGTGCTTCTATCCTTGGACATCGGAGGGAATAGTATGGGATGTTCTCCGAAGGTGTCCATCGACGCTTCCCGGGTTATTGAATGACATACATAGGACTTGTCTAGATGCATGGCTAGGATGTCCCTATCATATCAGACCCGATTCGGAAGGGCATTGAGACCGAACAACCCGTGGTAGTAGTGTGGATTTGTGGGCGCTCAAGACCGGTATCCACTCCGTGAGAGGACATAAATTGCATTACGGTTACCCGAAAGGGGCCATGTATTGGTAGGGTTGCAAATGGCTAGACTTGGGCTCACGGGCACTCAAGACCGGTGAAACGATCCGTGAGAGGGACGTGAGAGCTTCCCGTTTACCATTTGTGGATGACCAATAGGGTTGATGAGTCCGGTGAGTAATATCCGTGACTCTAGTGTGAAGGATACCGGAAAGGATCCCGAGAGGGGAGGAATGGACGTATCTGGAACTGACATGATATGATTAAGTAGATGACTTGCATTGGGCTAGGCTATACCTTGACATGCGCCAATACTTAGACCAAACGGTAATGTGAGAGAGTGGTGACCGAAACCCCCAACCATGGATTTGTCCAAGAGGGATGCAGGACCCAATTTCCCCCGGTGATGAGTGACTGAGACTACCTAAAGAAGTATGGTGCTATGACTTAAAGCATGTCTACCATAGATGACCAGCATACTTAGAATAAAATCATATTGCATTATATGCCTCATATCATCTGCATCATGTTATGATTATCTTGTGGTTTATGTGTGATGGAATAACTTCCTTGCTGAGTTCTTTTGAACTCATTCATTTTCTGTTGCAATATTTTGTTAGGCTATTCTACAGGTGATTACTCTGATGGCACCCTCCCTGAGGCGGACCCGGATACCTCATACTACTATCCGGAGGCTAGCTACATTGAAGACTTCGGTGACCATACCGAAGAAGATCACCCGGCGTACCAGGGTTAGCCCTGGAGTTGTATGGGAGCAGTCATGTTGGATCTCCATGGTCCTCACCTTTGAAGAGGACATATCCATTGTGGAGGAGACTTATGAGTAGTTACCCCTTCTTTTTGTGATAATTAAACTTAGAAGAATTGTAATAACTTTAACTTATCTTCATAACTTGAGACTTGTACTTAACTAAATTTTGACCTCACTTCCGCTTGGTGAAGGAGTGGATTCCGCCCACTGCCTTCTTAATTTATTTGATTTGATATTTATTTCCGCACTCTGATTATCCATGATATCTTATTCCTGAATTCTATTTTATTGATTGTAGCTTAATATTGATTGTTCATGATTGTGTTATTGTCGATGTGGCTGATGTGGTCTCTGAACTACGGATCTTCGGGGCTGTGGATCACATCCTGGGTATGCCAGATAGGGTACCGGCTGGGTGGATGTGACACTAAATCTCTTCCCATTTTGCCCCTACTCTTTTGGAACTCGTGAATGAGGACCTAAACTAATCATTGGCACTCCAGAGCTCGAGGTTGGACACTCTCTTAGGCTATTCCTTGATGTTTGGGAAGATCTTTGACTCCAATCATTATTGTATACACTAATCATCACCTCAAGGTATGATTTCTTCTATTCATCTTCTAATCTATTCATTTTTTTTTATCAATTAATGATCTTGAAACCATGGCTGAAGTGCTGCAACCTTGCAAACACTTAACCATGAGTTTTCCCCCTTTCAATTCCTTAATCCTCCCCCACTCTTGCTATGCTATGATTCAAATGAGATTAATTGCACTCCACTTGATTTCTATTCAATCTAACCTACTTTGGTTCAAATCTGATATGTAGATGCATGATAAGCTTAGACTATAATGAAATTGAAATTCTAGCTTGATTCTTAACACTCATTTGATTGATTTTCTATCATCCTTTACAATTTCTATCAATTCCAATTTAATTCTTGCTAGGTATCATATAGAACCTCAAATTTCGATTTGGGTATTTTTGATTGAACCGTTGGATCATCATGAAAATTTGTGTGTAGTATCCCCTTACTGTTATAAACATGCCCTCCAAATTTCATGACGATCGGAGCATCGGAAGGGCAGTTTCGGATCAAGTTTCCATTGCTGTCCTGAAGATAACAAGTCTTGGTCGACTGCTTGGCCGACTAACAGTCGACCAAGCCAGTCAACCAAGAGTTGTTAAGGCCCTGTACTCTGCCGAATTGATCTATTTGAACCCCGATTCAATTGCTTTCTTCTCTGACATTACTTGTATGATTATCTAGGGTATCAACACTGATTTTGGGACCATACTTGGTAATCATTGAATCTATTTACAACTTGATTAAGGTAAGGACAGTCGTTAACTCAAGTATGTTAATTATATCAACATGCTTACATTATGGGAGCTTAATGGTTATGTTCATATGAATATTCCTTTACTATACATGACTGTTATGTGTTTTCTTATCAGTAATATAATGTATATATCATTTAGAATATCATGTTCAGTTTTACTTTATGATTTTATATATGATCAATCATGTTATGATATGTATTCGTTTATATGATGAATCATTGATTTAGTATAATATGATGAGATTTAGTTTGTGATTGACTACGTATGACTTGGGATTGGGAAGTGTCCTTCCGACACTTCTGTCCTTGGACATCGGAGGGAGTAGTATGGGATATTCCCCGAAGGTGTCCATCGACGCTTTCCCGGGTTGTTGGATGACATATATAGAATTGTCTAGGTGTATGGTTAGGATATTTTCCCCTTGTCGTATCAGACCCGAATCGGAAGGGTATTGAAACCGAACGACCCGTGGTAGAGTATGGTTGAAGGGCGCTCAAGACCAGTATCCACTCCGTGAGAGGACTTGAACTATACTGCGGATACCTGAAAGGGGCCATTTGTTGGTAGGGTTGCAAATGGATAGACCTGGGCTCACGGGCGCTCAAGACCGGTAACCAACCCGTGAGAGGACGTGAGAGCTTCCTGTTTACCATTTGTGGATGACCAATAGGGTTGATGAGTCTGTAGTCCGAGTTGGTCGGTGCCATAGGGAAAGTATCCGGATTTGACATGATACGACTGAGTAGATGACTTGCATTGGGCTAGGCTTCGCCGCGACATGCGCCAATACTTATACCAATGGTGATGTGAGAGAGTGGTGACTAAATCCCCAACCATGGCTTGATGAGGACCTTACCCAATTACCACGGCAGACCCAAGATATCTTATGATTGAGGGGGAGTGACTGACGACCCAAAGAAGTATGGTGCTATGGCTTAAAGCATGTCTACCTTAGAGACTAGCATACTTAAAATTAGAATCATATTTCATCATTGTCTCATATCATATTGCATCATATTGTGACTTGTGTTGAATGAACTGTGTATTATGAAACGACTTGCCTTGCTGAGTTCTTTTGAACTCATTCCTTTTGTGCAATTTGTTAGATTATCTGCCAGTCTGAGAAGACCTTGATGGCACGTCCTATGACCCGAGCTATGATCCCGCATACTACACTTCGGGTGATGGCTATGCGGAGAGTCAGGATTGCTATACCGAGGAGGATTATAGTGCGTACCAGGGTTAGCCTCACATTAGTGAGGGAGCGGCCACGTTGGGTTTACTTTATCCACACTTTTGAAGAAGAAATCATTAGGATAGAAGAAACCTATATGTAGGCCCCATTTCCCTGGATAACTGTAATCATTTGGATATCTTCACCCTAACTATTATGGTTTGTTCTCAGCACGGATTGTAACTTAACTTTATTAACTACATTTCCTCTATTTTTGGAGGAGTGACTTCTGATCACTTATTCTCTTTGAGACTATCTCTATATGAAGTTGACATTTAATATTTCCGCACTCTGATTTACTATCTTCTCTTATTCAATTGACCTATTTATTTCTTGTTTTATACATTGATTATATTGTTCATGATTATGTTATCGTGTATGTGGGAGGCATGGCTGCTCGATCTGGATCTTCGGGCTGTGGATCACATCCCGGGTATGCCAGATAGGATACCGGCTGGGTGGATGTGACAACAAGTGTTGGGATACAATCTTCGTTCGGTCAAAAAAGAAAGTCATCATCGGTGATCATTAAGAAGTTAAACAAGATTGAAGTAGCTTTGTCAGAAGCAACACAGAGTCAAGAAGCAACACAGATTCAGGAAGAAAAAGAAGAACAGAGTCGGGAAAACATATGTTATCATTTGTTTGTCTCCCTCGGGGATTGTGAAGCATTCTGCAAGTACAAAATCCTCTACAATTCCATACTCTTTATCCAGCTTGACCGGGTGTAGTTTGATCTTTGATCAAACATGCATTCAAGGCAAGCTCTTCATAGCTGAATCCTTTGAGAGGAGAATAGGGAGGAGAATTGTCAAGATGATGCATGATATCCGAATCTGGAGGTGGAAGGTCTGTTGCATCCTTGGTCCAGGCAGGAAGAGGAAGTCCCAGCTTTGCGAACACTTCAGGATGACAATTTTCACGGTGGGGAGTCGTATTGAAATAAGGATTTCTCCTTAGTATCGATTCCCATACCTAGTTCTCACCATCCCGATATGCCTGCAAGTTATAAGCGTTCAGCATGTCAACAAAAGGCTTACTGTGCAAATATTTGAAGATGCAAGCCCTGCGAACATCTGTTGAAAGGGACTCGGGCAAAGGGATAGCAGCTTGCCTTTGGGACGTTGACACAACTTCAGACCCTTTCGCCCCAGCTGAAAGCTTTCTTGCTTCCCTTTTCAGCCAACGGATCTTCTCCCTGGCATCATCCAAATCCGAACTAAGACGTTCGATCACGGAATTCTTCTCTCTTGCAACCTCCCAAGCTAGGTTTCCAAGATGAGCAATCTCAGCGTCTTTGGCTTTGGAGTCTTCCCGAAGCTTGGAAACTTCATCACTCAGTCTACTGAGTCTAAAGGCTGCTTCCACTTGATTGTGGAAATTACTAGTGAGACTCCTGCAACAACTTTAGAGTTAGTCAAGAGCAAAATAAAAATCTTCAGAATGAAAGGTAATGAAGAAGAACTTACATCACCAGTGATTTTGTAAAATCCACATCTGGGATCGTAGAGAGGGTTCTGCTCTTGGTAGGCATTTGAACAGCAGTGCACCATTTTAGTGCCTTGTCAAAATCGCCTGTCACCAAGTCAGACCTCTTCAGCGACCAAGAAGGATGGAACACATCATCATCCAATCGAGGGCGCTTCCTAGTGGCAAAATCCTCCAGCTCCAAGGAAGGAGTGGAGGAGGATGCCAAACAAGCACTAGAGTTGGAAATAGGAGCGGCGCCTGCAGGGACCACATCTTCCTCAGATGCCCGAAGGGTCTTCATCATGGAAGACCGAATGGTCTCTTCGGCAGGGACTTCAACAGTACAAGCAACGACGGAGGGAGCCATGTCCTCCTTGGAAGACCTAACGGTCTCTTCAGGAAGAGGGAGTGTGGGAGAAACATCAGCAGAAACTGTGGGAATCTGATCTGAAGATTCACCAACAGCAGTCTCCCCACGTTTAGAAGATTCGCCAACAGCAATCACCTCAGAGGGAGCAACCTTCGTCGGTACTGGGGTAGTCTTCTTACAGGAATTCACCCTAATAAAGTCCAAGTTAATTCTTGGAGGCACTGCAAGTGCAAAAAAGCAGTGTCAGTACGAGAATCCAACAACTTATAAGCAGAAAGGGGAAAACCCTAGATTTCTGTTGAATAGATACAGTAATAAACACCATTCAGAACTTCCGTAATGAGTAAACCCCAAGTATGAATGCTATGGGGATTACTCAGGGAGAAGAAGAAGTTCATGACATAGACAGGGCGGAAGACTTACTTGTTCAAGTTCTGATTGAAGATATTGTTGGAGGACAAGAGTATAGAGACACCAAAGGAAGACAAATATTGCTTTGCAAATATATCAGACAGAAATAACTTGCAGATAGCAAGATAAGGATGAAGTACCCTTGAGGAGCTTAAATAGCCTCAAGGAGAGATGTGATGGTTGAAGGCTCAAGTTAATCAAGGGACAGGATGGAAGAGACGCTTCCAATTCCTAGATATGCAAGATCAACGGTCAGGGGATAACGGCGCTTTCAATTCGAAACTTGAACGCTGAACTAGGTTTCCATGTGGAACGAGGTGCACCTGATACGAGGGTACTGCCAAATATCAACCGTTGCACCAGTATTAAATAATAGAGTATTTCCAATTCCTTGGGAAAGGCAATTGGTATACGAATACAAGAAACGTTTGGGTTTCGTCATAAATGAAGGAGCAGTTGGGAGATAAAAGTTCAGATGGCACAAAAGGTTCAGAAGAATCAAATTGACCGAATGCATCTCCCTGATATTCCGAACGTTACCTCCAATTAAGGTACAAGTTAATCTACGTGATAACTTATATCATTCATATATTATTCTTAAATATCTATTGGGAATAGACAATTCCTTGGGTATGATATGAGGAAGTATTAAGGCAATCATTGGAAGAGTTCGAGCAAAAGAAGACATATTTCTATTTCATTAAGACCGTAGAGGGCCAACCCTTATACAAAAAATAAAATAAAAAATTCATAGAGATGGTTTCCTATTGTTCTTCCTCATTGTCGGCCGAAGGATCTTTCTCTGGAGCAGGCTTTTGAGGTTCTTCGGGAAGGGGCGGCAAATCAGCAAGATACTCCTCGATTTTTGGGTCCACTAGAATGGGATCCTCCCCAAAACCCAGTCAGGGAAAGGCAGCTTAAGCTTCCCGAAGATTTCCTTGTGACACACCTCCCGAAAGGGAGTTGTGTCGAAGGAAAAATTAGATTCAAGGATCTTTTCCCAGACATCATTTTGCCCCGCTCGGTAAGCTTGAAGGTTGAAGGACCCCAACAAGTTATTAAAAGGAATGTTATTCAGATATTTTCGAATGCAGTCCCTCCGAAGATCTGGCCTAAGATGTTCGGGTTTGCTAGGAACTGCCATCTTCAACAAGCGTTCGTTCTCCAGGGCCTTAAACTCGAGGCTCTCACCAAAAGCAGTAGCCTCATTTTTATGTTTTTTGGCCTCACATTCGGCGGCAACAGCACGAAGATTTGATGAGTCAAGTTCTTTCCTCAAGGAAGTCATCTCCTCATCGTGCTTCTCCTTCAACTCTTCGCCTGTTTTCTTCAGCCGGTCCACCTCAGAATTGGCCTTCGCCAAATTCTCTTCACAAGTCTACAACAAGGAGCCATTACGACCAACTTGGCTCAATGCCTCCATGTGTTGATAGAAGCTCAACACAGCATTCTTGGAAGGACAAGAAGATTGTCAGAAAATTTCAGGAGAGATTACAAAGCAAGTAGCAAAAGCTCAAGAAAAATAATACCTTGTGGAATGACGAATGAGAACGTTGTCTTCCATGGTCTCAAAGGCCTGACGATCGGCAAGCATGAGGCCAAGAGAGCTCCATTCAGCAGCCTTCTCAGGATCCTGCGTTGCCCGATCTGTCCACGTCACCGTCCATTGAGGAACGAAGGTCTCCTCAGAATATTTATTCTTCTGGGATTTCTTCAGGGAGGAAGCATCAGCTGAGTCGTGCTTCCTTTTGGTTCGAATGGGAGAAGGGATGTCTACCTCTTCCACCACTGGTTTTTTCCCTCTCCCCGAAGCCTCAGCCACTGGCTTCAGATTTCTAATACCCTTGTAAGAAGGGTTTGGAGGTGGCACAGAAGGTACCTATTCTGCAGTCAAGGCTCGAGGAGACCGTTGTTCTACAGACACAACAGCCTTGGCAGCTCTCACTCGAAGACTCTCGGGATCCATTCTTGGAGGCACTACAAAGAAAGACGAAAGTCAGAAAGTTCAAAAAATTCGCAGTAAATTCAAGAAAGTGAAACGTGGTAGTTAGAAAGCTCATGTTGAGCCAACCCCCAGTACTGAAGGATGGAGTTGTATTCCATCTCATATCCATGTATCTCTTGATACCATGGAATTGACTTGATCTTCCCGACGGCAGCTCTATCTTCTTTGGATAATGGAAGGACCCGGTTACCCTCAGAATATGAAGTGTACTGCTTCCAAGCAGTCGGGAAGTTCAAATCTGATTGGGGCGCTCGGCAGAAAAAATACCGCTTGCGCCACCCTTTTTGATTGGTAGGGCAAGTGTAAAACCCAGCCCTAACCTTGACCCAGAAACCTTGTTATTTGTAGGTGTGAAACCCAGCCCTAACCTTGACCCGGAAACCTTGTTGTTTGTAGGTCCGATGACCCGAAGTAAAGTAAGAAGTCAGCTTTGGGCCATCCCAGTAGAGGACTTGGTGTCTGGCTTTGAATCCATGAAAGTTGATGATGAGGTTCTATTTATGGAAACTGAATCCTGATGAAGATCTAATTAGTTGATGGACTTGGAGTGCTCTCTATCTTGGTTTGAAGGCATTTCTACCTATTAGGTAAGTCACTTGACTTGTGTGCAAAACCCCTTTAGGTTTGGATTTGATATGGACCTTCAATTCCCTGTTTTGGCCCTTCTTTGTCAGGCATTGGTCGATGATTGGTCGTTGGGCCGATCGACCAATCCACTCGACCAATGAGTGCTGTCTTTGGCAATTAGGTTGATTCTTGCTCTATTTAAGTCCAACCTCGAGTCCACTTCGTATTTGCTGCCTCCAAACCCTCTGGAACGAACCAAAGACCTCTGCAAGTCATCTCTCTTGCATCCTTGGTGTTTTCTTGACGGATCTTCGTCGGAACTCTTCTTTTTGCATCAAAAGGTATGTCTACTCTCTCTTCTTCTCCTCCATCTTTGTTTTTCTTTCCTTTTTGAGTTGAGACAGTAGAAGAGATGCTGCATCCTCTGTTGCAAACATCTCTGAACATGTTCTCATGATCATCCTAAGGATTTAAGGCTAGAACAATGATCTTAACCATGATCATTGCAAGCTTTTGAAGGATTCATGATCAAACCATGATTTAATCTCTGTTAATCTTCTAATCTGAATTCTGATCTCTTTGGATCTTCTTTCATTGATCATGTTAGTGGTTAATGGTTGTGTTTTTTTCCATGATCCATAATCCATAGAATCTCTAGTTGTTCTCTTCTACCTTACTATGTGTTCTTCATGATGCATGATAGTTACATATATGGTAGGTTTTATTTCCTTATTTAGATTTATGCTTCTAAGCCTTATTCCATGAAGACCTATGCATGTTTTCATGTTTTCATTACCTGAAAGCAATGATCCATCCTCCTATAGTTCTTGTCCTTGTTTTCTATTTCAAATTCATCAAGATCCATGTTTGAGTTAATTATGGTAACTTTTTGTTTCCTAATTTGGATCTTGATACCTTGATTTGATTAGTGTTTTGAGGTCCCCTATATGCTAGAATACTACTGATGTAGTCTACCCCTTGATTAGTACCCTTTTGAACCACCAAATTCGGATTTCATATCTTAAAACTCTGATTTTATAGGCTATCGTCTGCATTGGTCGATGATTGGTCAACTGGACCACTCGACCAATCCACTCGACCAATGAGTACGAGCAACTCCGGAATTGGTCCTGTTTCGGATGTTTTGATATATTTTCTGTTAGGGATCTTTCCTAATATGTTGTATATACTTGTTTAGGACCTTCTTCTCAAGTTTGCCAAGATCTTACTTGATTTCTTAGGATCCCTTTGCGAGTTATAAAAGGTAAGGATGGTTATTTCCTTAATTACATAGATAGCATGAATCTAGTTTCTATATTTGAATATCATGAATATGTTTCCTAAATTAGATTCTTACAATGATATACTACTTGTTGCATAACCTTGATTACGGTAGCATTACTTATTCATATTGAATTGATTCATGTATGATTTACTTACCAATGTTATACAAGTGATTGTAATACTGATTTCTTTTCATATATGTAGTTACCATATATGTGATGATATGAATTGATGCATGTGTATGCTTACGTATGGTTTGGAAAGGAGAGGTGTCCTTTTGACACTTCTGTCCTTGGACTACTACGGGAATATTATGGGATGTTTCCGGAGATGCCCTCTGGACACCTTCCTAAACTGTTGGATGACATATCTAGGATTGTCTAGTAGTGTTTGGCTAGGATGTCCTGTTATGTCGAGACCCTAATCGGAGGGGTATTGAGACCGAACGACCCGTGGTAGCAATGGGGATTCATGGGCGCTCAAGACCGGTAACCAACCTGTGAGAGGACAGGAATCACATTGTGGGGGCCATTTATTGGTAGGGTTGCATATGGTTAGACTTGGGCTCACGGGCGCTTAAGACCGGTAACCAACCCGTGAGAGGACGTGAGAGCTTCCCGTTTACCATATGTGGATGATCAATAGGGTTGATGAGTCCGTAGTCCGAGTTGGTCGGCCTGCCAGGACTATGAGGACCTCTAGTGTGAAGGATACCGGAAAGGATCGTCGGGGACGAGGAATGGAAGTATCTCGGATCCGACTTGATGTAACCAAGTAGAAGACTTGCATTTGGCTAGGTTTTTCCCCCGACATGCGCCGGTACTTATACCAAATGGTTGTGAGAGAGTGTGTTGACTTAACCCCCTGCCAAGGTTTGTCCTGAGGGATGAAGGACCCATTACCAATCGGCTGCTCAAGACCGGTGAAATGATCCGTGAGAGAATCCAAGATATCTTAAATGGTTGAGGATGTGAGTGGACTTTCCTAAAGAAGTACGGTGCTATGACTTAAAGCATGTCTGCCAATAGAGACCAGCATCCATAGAGTTAGATTCATTCATTCATTGTTTGTCTCATATCATATTGCATTTATGTTTGTTCTGGAATCCTGCCATTTATGTTATTATGAATTTTAACTGCCTTACTGGGTTTCTTTGAAACTCATTCCTTTATTGTACAATGTTGTTAGACTATCCTGCAGGTACTGAGTATTATGACGGTCCCTATGAAGAAGCGCAAGGCGAAGAGACATATCTCCAGGAAGGTGATTGCGGTTACCACAATTACTTTGAAGATCCCACGAGTGGTTATGCTCCGTACGATGCTTAGTCCGACCATTGAGTGGAAGCGTCCTTGTGCTATTTATGAGATCTATACATACAAGGATGTCGTCTATAAAGTGGAGAATAATTTAGTTACCCAATGTACTTGCTACAGGGATTAGATTTTGTCTAGTTTATTCTTTAGAGCTACTTTTCCGCTGGATGTAAAGTGGGATTTTTGCTTCACTTTACTTATCTGTTTGATACTCTGATTATATCTATTATTCTGATTCATTTATGATTCATTCTTTCATTATTGGATCTATGATTTATCTTCCGCACTCCTGTTATGATTGTTCATGATTATGTTATTGTTTATGTGGGAGGTTGATCACTCGATACCTTATCTTCGGGCTGTGGATCACACTCTCGGGTATGCCAGATAGGGTACCGGCTGGGAGGGCGTGACAGTAGGTCCGATGACCCGAAGTAAAGTAAGAAGTCAGCTTTGGGCCATCCCAGTAGAGGACTTGGTGTCTGGCTTTGAATCCATGAAAGTTGATGATGAATTTCTATTTATGGAAACTGAATCTTGATGAGGATCGGATTAGTTGATGGACTTGGAGTGCTCTCTATCTTGGTTTGAAGGCATTTCTACCTATTCGGTAAGTCACTTGACATGTGTGCAAAACCCCTTTAGGATTGGATTTGATCTGGGTCTTCAATCCTCCCTGTTTTGGATTTATCGTCAAGATTGGTCGACTGATTGGTCGACTGGACCAGTCGACCAATCCACTCGACCAATGAGTGTTGTCTTTGGCAATTATGTTTTTCTTGCTCTATTTAAGTCCAATCTCGAGTCCACTTCGTATTTGCTGCCTCCAAACTCTTTGGAACGAACCAAAGACCTCTGCAAGTCATCTCCCTTGCATCCTTGGTGATTTTCTTGACGGATCTTCGTCGAAACTCTTCCTTTTTCATCAAAAGGTATGTCTACACTCTCTTCTTCTCCTCTATCTCTTATTTTCTTTCCTTTTTGAGTTGAGACAGTAGAGGAGATGCTGCATTCTCTCGTTGCAAACATCTCTCGGACTTGTCTCTCATGATCATCCTAAGGATTAGAGGCTAGAACAATGATCTTAACCATGATCATTGCAAGCTTTTGAAGGAATCATGATCAAACCATGATCTAATCTTGTTAAACTTCTGATTTGAATTCTGATCTCCTTGGATCTTCTATATTGATCATGTTAGTAGCCAATTGTTGTGTTTTCTTTTCATGAACCATGATCTATCAATCTCTAGTTGTTCTCTTCTACCATACTATGTGTTCTTCATGAATCATGGTAGTTACATATATGGTAGGTTTTGTTTCCTTATTTAGATTTATGCTTTTAAGCCTATTTCCTTGAAGATCTAAGTATGTTTTCATGATACCTTTACCTGAAGCAATGATCCATCCTCCTATTGTTCTTGTCTTTGATTTCTATTTCGAATTCATCAAGATCCATGGTTGATCTAATTATGGTAACTTTTTGTTTCCTAATTTGGATCTTGATGTCTTGTTTGGATTAATGTTTTGAGGTCCCCTATATGTTAGAATACTACTGATGTAGTTTACCCCTTGATTAGTACCCTTTTGAACCACCAAATTCGGATTTCATATCTTAAAACTCTGTTTTTTTAGGCTTATCGCATTGGTCGATTGATTGGTCGATTGGACCAGTCGACCAATCCACTCGACCAATGAGTACAGCAACTCCGGAATTGGTCTGTGTTGGATGTTTTGGTATCTTTTTCTGTTAGGGATCTTTCCTAATATGTTGTATACACTTGTTTAGGACCTTCTTCTCAAGTTTGCCAAGATCTTACTTGATTTCTTAGGATTCCTTTGCGAGTTATAAAAGGTAAGGATGGTTATTTCCTTAATTACATAGATAGCATGAATCTAGTTTCTATATTTGAATATCATTGATATGTTTCCTTAATTAGAATCTTACAACGATATACTACTGTTGCATAACTTTGATTACAGTAGCATTACTTATTCATATTGAATTGATTCATGTATGATTTACTTACCAATTATATACAAGTTGATTGTAATTATTGATTTCTTTCCATATATGAAGTTACCATATATGTGATGATCTGAATTGATGCATGTGTATGCTTAAGTATGGTTTGGAAAGGAGAGGTGTCCTTTTGACACTTCTGTCCTTGGACTACTACGGGAATATTATGGGATGTTTCCGGAGATGCCCTCTGGACACCTTCCTAAACTCGTTGGATGACATATCTAGGATTGTCTAGTAGTGTTTGGCTAGGATGTCCTGTTATGTCGGACCCTAATCGGAGGGGTATTGAGACCGAACGACCCGTGGTAGCAATGGGGATTCATGGGCGCTCAAGACCGGTAACCAACCCGTGAGAGGACGAGAATCACATTGTGGGGGCCATTTATTGGTAGGGTTGCATATGGTTAGACTTGGGCTCACGGGCGCTTAAGACCGGTAACCAACCCGTGAGAGGACGTGAGAGCTTCCCGTTTACCATATGTGGATGATCAATAGGGTTGATGAGTCCGTAGTCAGGGACTATGAGGACTCTAGTGTGAAGGATACCGGAAAGGATCGTCAGGGACGAGAAATGGACGTATCTGGATCTGACTTGATGTAACTAAGTAGAAGACTTGCATTTGGCTAGGTTTTTCCCTGACATGCGCCGGTACTTATGCCAAATGGTTGTGAGAGAGTGTGTTGACTTAACCCCCGCCATGGTTAGTCCCGAGGGATGAAGGACCCATTACCAATCGGCTGCTCAAGACCGGTGAAATGATCCGTGAGAGAATCCAAGATATCTTAAATGGTTGAGGATGTGAGCGGACCTTCCCAAAGAAGTACGGTGCTATGACTTAAAGCATGTCTGCCAATAGAGACCAGCATATATAGAGTTAGATTCATTCATTCATTGCTTGTCTCATATCATATTGCATTTATGTTTGTTCTGAAATCTTGCCATTTATGTTATTATGGATTTAACTGCCTTACTGAGTTTCTTTGAAACTCATTCCTTTATTGTACAATGTTTGTTAGACTATCCCCTGCAGTACCGAATACTATGACGGTTCCTATGAAGAAGCGCAAGGCGAAGAGGCATATCTCCAGGAAGGTGATTGCGGTTACCACAATTACACTGAAGATCCCGCGAGTGGTTATGCTCCGTACGATGCTTAGTCCGACCATTGAGTGGAAGCGTCCTTGTGCCATTTATGAGATTTACACTTATAAGGATGTTGTCTATAAAGTGGAGAACAATTTAGTTACCCATTGTACTTGCTACTGGGATTAGATTTTGTCTAGTTTATTCTCTTGTAGAGCTACTTTTCCGCTGGTTGTAGAGTGGGATTTTTGCCTCACTTTACTTATCTGTTTGACACTCTGATTATATCTAGTATCCTGATTTATTTATGATTCATTCTTTCCTTATTGGATCTATGGTTTATCTTCCGCACTTTTATTATGATTGTTCATGATTATGTTATTGTTTATGTGGGAGGTTGATTACTCGATACCTGATCTTCGAGTTGTGGATCACACTCTCGGGTATGCCAGATAGGGTACCGGCTGGGAGGATGTGACAGATTGGTATCAGAGCCCAAGGTTCGAGGAGATCCTAACCACAAAAGGCAATAACTGAACATTCCTGAGTCATTGATCTGAAATGACTCTTCTACTCTTAGAAGTGAATAATAGAACACTGAATTAGAAATTTAACCTTTGAGGCATAACAGAACATTTCCGAATAACATACCATAATTATACTTAAACAAATGTCACTAATGCAAGGAAAAGAAAGGTGCATAATATACAATAATTAAGTGAAACAAAATGAACTTCATTAATTTCAAAAGTTCTTACAACGATTACATCTGAAATGCATAAATGGAAATCCTAGGGTACGGTCTATCTAGGTGATCTTCTCCGATCTCTCGTATGCTCCGAACTCCTCCGCTAGTTGAGTCACCCGATGCTCTATCCTATCCCGTCGTGACTCCATCCTCTCATATATCTGCTCCTGTCCGACCTCCATCCTCTCTAGCATGGAAGTCATCGATCTCATCCTGTGCCCCAAGATCCGAAGTCTCTCCGGAACCGCATGTGAAGGGCCACCCGCCTCGAAGTGTGATGAAGGAAACTCGTGATGCACCGGCTCAGCCTCGTGCATATCTCGCATCATCTCCGGCCCGATCATCACTATCAGGACCAATATCCTCTCCTCCATCCTCTCGACCCCCGATCCTCATCCTCCGACTCCTCATCATCCTCACCCTCCGGACCGGGAGATCTCTCAATCTGCTGCAGCCTCATCCGACGAATGGTCCGAGTCCCAATAGAGTATCCCCGTGAACCGGTGTCCACCGGTGTATCCTCGAAGCTCACCCCGAAATGCCCGAAGATCAAGGTCGGTAGCCTCCCATAGCAAAGGTTCCGCATGCTAGGCCGCAGAACTAAGTCCAGCATGACCTCGTTGAATGATGTAGGAGAGATCGATCTCGAAGCCCATGTAGATGCGGTAGATGACTAAGGCCTCCATCACCGTGACCCGATGGTGATGTCCGGCTTTCGGCATAATGTTTCGGCCGACTATGCGACCGATAATCCGTGCAGAATCCGTCATCCGTCCGCTGGTCCACGGAGTGTAGCATCGACGGCTATCCCATAGCGTAGAGCATATCTCGCGTAGCTCGTACGGCATCGGATGGCTGTCCAGATCTGCTCCTCGCGGGTATCCACACACACCGCTGTGGATAGTAAGGAACCCGCAAGATCTCAGCCGGTGTCCGGGTGGAGAAGCGAATCCGAGTCCGGGAAGACCCCGCTCCCGAGGACAAGTCTAAGTGGATGTCCTTGGCCTCGAGCCTCCTCGTGTAGGTAAGGTTGCTGAAGAACAACCTCACTAATTCCGGGTATACCGGCAGATCCTCGGTGAAGAGATGAGTCCACCGCAATGTGTCGAATCTCTCGCCGAATCCTAAAGGCCTCGAGAGCTGGCGTAAGTGAAGTAGACGTCCCATCTCGATATTGCAAGATGGCGAAGTAGGCCTCGTACAAGAACTCGGCCCGAGGTGTGTCAAACATGTCCGGTCTCCTAACCTCCCGTCTAGGCTCGAAGGAACCCGACCTCTACCCCCTAAGTGCCCCTACAATGCGACCACGACCTCTACCTCGTCCTCGCCCTCCCTCTCGCATAGTGGATATCCAAGAAACAAGAGACAATTCCGATTAGTGCTACTTTAAGATTTGAGCCAAAAGGGTATTTTCGTAATTTTTTGGAAAATTTCAAATTTGGGGGAAATTTGATTTGAACATACTAGCATGTGCGCAATACTTGGAATTTCCTGTCTATGAAGTTTGTTTGATGAAAATCGATCGAAAACTTGGATTAAAGCGAAAATTCAGCAAGAAGGAAATTTGGGGATTTTGCAATTTAGGTCAAAATTGGATTTTTGAAAAGTTGAAATTGGTTAAATCAAATTGTATGGACCTATCTACAATGTCATCTTGAGCATGTAGCATTTGATCTCGTGCGAAAATTTCAAGCGGTTTGAGAGAAAACAGAATTTTTCTAAAGATATCGATTTCGGTATGAAAACGTTGCGAGATGAACACCAATATGTTAAAACTTGTTGTCTATGCATGGCATTGTGTTTAAAACCTAGGGAATATGTTTCTAAGCATTCCTAAGCATGATTTCTAGCATTGGATACAAGCAAAGCATGGTTTTGATTGAAATGCAAGCATGAGAAGATGAAAATGGAAGAAAGAATGAGAGATTTACCTTGTTTGTGATGATTGTGGGTTGTTGTGTTGTTGTTGAAGCACTAAATCACCTCAAGAACACTTGTGAGAACCTTTGGAGACTTTCCCTAGAGCTCTCTCACCTTTGGAAGAAGTTAGAATGAGGTTGGAATGTGGAAATGAGGCTTATAATGCGAATTTTCACTGTCATCGCATTGGTCGACTCATTGGTCGATCGGGTCGACCGACCAATCACTCGACCAATGGTCACAAAGACCTCTTTTGCTGTTGAATTTTTGGAAAATGTGATTTTTGCCTTATGGATTATTGTTTGATGACTATATGGATATATTTAAGCATGATTTAAGTTTTCAAATCATTTGGACTTGTGGTTTATGTTAAAACTTGAAATTCGGTATTTTGATGTTCTCGGTTTTGCAGAATGGTTACTCGAGAAGTGGGCGTGGTGAATCCAAAGTGGTCAAGGAGGTGGTGAAATACCTCATGGAGGTGGTGAGATACCTCATGGAGGTGGTGAGATACCTAATGTTGATCAGGGTACCCATGAGATACCTGGTGCCCCGAATGTTGGAAGTTTCCGAGATATTGCCAATATTATGGGCAATATGATGCAAGCAGCAGCAAGTAGCTCGGTTCAACCAGATGTTGGTGGGTTTCATGACTCGCATAATGAGACCCGAGCTGGTGCTAATGTGAATCCTCATGCCGCATCCCGAATGCGGGAGGTTTAGCTGGAACTCCTCATACTCGCCCGATGGAGAGTTTTCTCGAAGATGCAAGTACCCACTTTCACCGGAGTTACCAAGGACCCCTTGTTTCCTAACAAGTGGCTTCGTGAGTTGGAGAAGGCTTTCCGACATCTCGCAATGCTCGGAAGCTCGAAGATTCTCGTTTGCTGAACCGAAGTTGCAACAAGAAGCTGATGCATGGTGGATCTCCACTCGGCCTGTTTTGGAGGGTTTGCATGCAGGAGTTGTAACTTGGGAATTGTTCAAAGAGGCTTTTTGTATGAATTACTTTCCCGAGGCGGTGAAAGATGCGAAGGAAGCTGAGTTCATGGTTCTTACTCAAGGATCTCTGTCTCGTGTTGGAGTACCAACGAAGTTCGAGGAGCTTCATTTCTTTGCTCCGCATTCTCTCGAAGGATGACCTCGCCAAAGCAAAGAAGTTCTTCAAAGGACTGCGCCCGCCATTAAAGCTTACCTCACAGTCCAGCCTATAGTGAGCTATGCTCAAGTGGTGCGGAACTCGAAGAAGTTGGAAGAAACAGAGAAGGAAAGTGCTCGTGTGCAAAAGCCCTGGCAGTCAAGGAATTCTTGTTTGGTGGATCGTAATGACCGTCGTTTTGTGAGACCTACACCCTACCCCACTCCTACCTTTCAGCCTAAGAGTGTAGGTCAGAACACGGGTTTTCAGCAGCCCGGCCAGTTTAGACAGTATGGCGGAAACCGACCACCAGCAAGTGCAAGTGCAAGTGCAAGTGCAAGGCCTTTTGTTCGGAAGCCCTCTGTTGCAGCCACCCCCGTTGGACCCAAAGCAATCCCGTTTGCTTCTACCGCAAGCAAGCTGGTCATTTTGCTCGTGCTCTGTCCGAAGCGGCCCCCGACGATCTCGCTCCAGTGGTGAAGAGTGCTCCTCGCTCCTCCCTCCGGTAGAGTTTTCAGTATTTCCAGTCTGAGCGAGATCCAAGCCATGAAGTGATTACAGGTACATTGTTAGTTGCTTCTATTTCGCATTTGTCTTATTTGATACGGGTGCATCTCATTCGTTCATGTCATCTCGCATTCATCAAGAAGACTAACCTAATCCCCGAGAAGTTGTCTAGTTGTTTATTGATTAGTACACCACACTGGTCCTGTTGTGAAACTAGATAAGGGGTTATCTAAATGTCCTGTGTTGATTGGTGAGAAGAACTTGGAAGCCAATTTTGTAATTCTTGATATGAAGGACTTCGATGTTATTTTGGGAATTGATTGGTTAACAGCCCACAAAGTCGTGTTCCTTTGTTCCTCAAAGAAGATTCAGTTCCATATTTGTGGAAGTCCGGTCTTAGAATTTAAGGGTGAAAAGAGAAGGGTTTGTAAGAAGGTGTTGTCCGCACCGATGCAAGTCTATGCCCTAGTGGATGATGCTTCATCCGAAGGCAAGGGTAAAGTGGAGAAAAGAGTCGATGAAGTCGAGTTGTCTGCGACTTTGTTGATGTCTTCCCCGATGATCTATCGGGAGTGCCTCCAGGACAAGGATGTCGAGTTTTCTATTGATCTCGTCCCCGGTGCCGCTCCGGTATCTAAAGCTCCGTATAGGATGGCTCCTACCGAGTTGAAAGAGTTGCAAAATCAGTTGAATGAGCTCATTGATAGAGGTTTCGTACAGCCTAGTGTGTCACCTTGGGGAGCTCCGGTCTTGTTTGTCAAGAAGAAAGACGGTAGTATGCGCTTGTGCATCGACTACCGTGAGTTGAATAAGCTGACTATCAAGAATAGATACCCGCTGCCCAGAATTGATGATCTCTTCGATCAGTTGAAGGGTGCAGTTGTGTTCTCAAAGATTGACTTAAGGTCCGGATATCACCAATTGAAAGTGAAGTCTAGTGATATCTTCAAGACAGCTTTCCGAACGCGGTATGGTCACTACGAGTTTAGAGTCATGCCCTTCGGGTTGACCAATGCCCCTGCAGTGTTCATGGACCTCATGAACCGAGTATTTCACGATGTGCTTGATAAGTTTGTGATTGTTTTCATTGATGACATCTTGATCTATTCGAAGAGCGAAGAAGAGCATGCGAGTCATCTAAGCTTCACTTTGCAAAGGTTGGGAGAAAAGAAGTTGTTCGCTAAGTTTAGCAAGTGTGATTTCTGGCTTAAGAGAGTGGTATTCCTTGGTCATGTAGTTTCAGCCGAAGGTATTCGTGTCGATCCTGAAAAGGTTCAAGCTATGGCTGATTGGGAAAGACCGAAGTCAGTAACGGAAATAAGAAGTTTTCTTGGATTGGCGGGTTACTACAGAAGGTTTATTGAGAACTTTTCTCGGTTGGCTGCTCCTATGACTAAGTTGACCAGGAAAGAAGAGAAGTTTGTTTGGTCTGACGCTTGTGAGAAGAATTTCCAAGAGTTGAAAGATAGATTGACAAGTGCCCCGGTTTTGACTATACCTGATAGTTCCGGCGGTATGACAGTTTATACCGATGCATCAAAGATTGGATTGGGTTGCGTACTGATGCAACATGGCAAGGTCGTAGCCTATGCTTCTCGGCAATTGAAAGATTATGAGCGGAATTACCCCACTCACGATCTAGAACTTGCCGCCGTTGTCTTTGCTTTGAAGATTTGGAGACATTACCTCTACGGTGAGAAGATTGCCATTTTCACGGATCATAAGAGTTTGAAATACTTCTTTACCCAAAAGGAGTTGAACATGAGACAAAGGAGATGGTTGGAACTAGTCTCCGATTATGATTGTGATATTCAAGTATCACCCTGGGAAAGCAAACGTTGTTGCTGATGCTCTTAGTAGGAAGAACCAGAAGAAGACTTTGGATTTGAATGCGTTGAGTTTACCATTGTGGTCTTCTATTGAGAATTTTGATTTGGAAATCGTCCCTGAGAATTCTGATTTTATTCTTTCTGCCATGACGGCAAGATCTGGTCTTAGAGATAAGATTGTTGCTCTGCAGAGTTCTGATCAAGAGCTTTTGATCAAAGTTGAGAAGGTTTCTTCGAATCCTGAGTCGGACCCCGACTTTGGTATATCCATGGATGGTGCTTTGTTGTTTAGAGGAAGACTGTGCGTGCCTGCAAATGAAGAAGTTAAGAAAGAAATATTGAAGGAAGCACACCAGTCAGTCTTTACTATACACCCGGGAAGCACCAAGATGTACAAGGACTTGAAGGAACATTTTTGGTGGATTAGTCTGAAGGCTGATGTTGATGATTTTGTTGCCAAGTGTGAGACTTGCCAACGTGTGAAAGCCGTTCGACAACCTCCATCTGGACTACTTCAGCCTCTTCCTATTCCTAGTTGGAAGTGGGAGGATATCTCTATGGACTTTGTGACTAGCTTGCCTCGGACAAGTAAAGGCAATGACATTGTGTGGGTGATTGTTGATAGGTTGACCAAATCAGCCCACTTCATTCCTATGAAGATCACTCATACTCTGGAAAAGCTAGCAAGGCTTTATGTGGATAATGTGGTTCGTCTGCATGGTGTGCCTTTGAGTATTGTTTCGGATCGTGATCCTAGGTTCACCTCAAGGTTTTGGAATAGTTTGCAGAAAGCCTTGGGAACCCAATTGAACTTGAGTACAGCTCATCATCCACAGTCGATGGACAATCCGAGCGGACAATTCAGACATTGGAAGACATGCTCAGATCTTGTGTGGTGGATATGGGTGGTAATTGGGATGAACACCTAGCTTTGGTTGAGTTTGCCTATAACAACAGTTATCAAGCAACAATAGGCATGGCTCCATTCAAGGCTTTGTATGGTAGTACTTGTAGGACACCTTTGTACTGGACTGAGACAGGTGAAAGAAAAGTCTTAGGTCCTGAAATGATTGAAGCTACGAGTGCTATGGTAGATATGATAAGAGAGAGGATTAAGTCTGCCCAGTCAAGACAGAAATCTTATGCTGATAAGAGAAGAACCGATTTGGAATTTCAAGTTGGAGAGAAAGTCTTTCTGAAAGTTTCACCAATGAAGGGTGTGATGAGATTCAATGTTAAAGGAAAGCTTAGCCCTCGTTACATTGGACCTTTCGAGATTTTGGAAAAGGTTGGACCTGTTCAGTATCGATTAGCATTACCTCCGCCTCTTGCTGGTGTTCACAATGTGTTTCATATTTCGATGCTCCGAAAATACATAGAGAATCCGGAACACATTTTGCAGCAAGCACCTGAAGGACTTAGTGCTGATTTGACCTATGATGAAGAACCGGCCGAAATCTTGGATAGGAACGACAAGCAGCTGTAGAATCGCACCATCCCTTTGGTGAAGATTCGGTGGAAGAACCATACCCCTGAAGAAGCTTCTTGGGAGAAGGAAGAAGACATGAAGGAGAAGTTTCCTTACCTCTTTGGAAGCACAAGTACGCTTTCAATTTCGAGGACGAAATTTCTTTAAGGGGGGAGAATGTAAAACCCAGCCCTAACCTTGACCCGGAAACCTTGTTATTTGTAGGTCCGATGACCCGAAGTAAAGTAAGAAGTCAGCTTTGGGCCATCCCAGTAGAGGACTTGGTGTCTGGCTTTGAATCCATGAAAGTTGATGATGAAGTTCTATTTATGGAAACTGAATCTTGATGAGGATCGGATTAGTTGATGGACTTGGAGTGCTCTCTATCTTGGTTTGAAGGCATTTCTACCTATTAGGTAAGTCACTTGACATGTGTGCAAAACCCCTTTAGGATTGGATTTGATCTGGGTCTTCAATTCCCTGTTTTGGATTTCTTTGTCGGCATTGGTCGATTGATTGGTCGTTGGACCAGTCGACCAATCCACTCGACCAATGAGTGCTGTCTTTGGCAATTATGTTTTTCTTGCTCTATTTAAGTCCAATCTTGAGTCCACTTCGTATTTGCTGCCTCCAAACTCTTTGGAACGAACCAAAGACCTCTGCAAGTCATCTCCCTTGCATCCTTGGCGATTTTCTTGACGGATCTTCGTCGAAACTCTTCCTTTTTCATCAAAAGGTATGTCTACACTCTCTTCTTCTCCTCTATCTCTTATTTTCTTTCTTTTTTGAGTTGAGACAGTAGAGGAGATGCTGCATTCTCTGTTGCAAACATCTCTGGACTTGTCTCTCATGATCATCCTAAGGATTAGAGGCTAGAACAATGATCTTAACCATGATCATTGCAAGCTTTTGAAGGAATCATGATCAAACCATGATCTAATCTTGTTAAACTTCTTATTTGAATTCTGATCTCCTTGGATCTTCTATATTGATCATGTTAGTAGCCAATTGCTGTGTTTTCTTTTCATGAACCATGATCTATCAATCTCTAGTTGTTCTCTTCTACCATACTATGTGTTCTTCATGAATCATGGTAGTTACATATATGGTAGGTTTTGTTTCCTTATTTAGATTTATGCTTTTAAGCCTATTTCCTTGAAGATCTAAGTATGTTTTCATGATACCTTTACCTGAAGCAATGATCCATCCTCCTATTGTTCTTGTCTTTGATTTCTATTTCGAATTCATCAAGATCCATGGTTGATCTAATTATGGTAACTTTTTGTTTCCTAATTTGGATCTTGATATCTTGTTTGGATTAATGTTTTAAGGTCCCCTATATGTTAGAATACTACTGATGTAGTTTACCCCTTGATTAGTACCCTTTTGAACCACCAAATTCGGATTTCATATCTTAAAACTCTGTTTTTTTAGGCTCTTTATCTGCATTGGTCGATTGATTGGTCGACTGGACCGATCGACCAATCCACTCGACCAATGAGTACAACAACTCCAGAATTGGTCTGTGTTGGATGTTTTGGTATCTTTTCTGTTAGGGATCTTTCCTAATATGTTGTATACACTTGTTTAGGACCTTCTTCTCAAGTTTGCCAAGATCTTACTTGATTTCTTAGGATTCCTTTGCGAGTTATAAAAGGTAAGGATGGTTATTTCCTTAATTACATAGATAGCATGAATCTAGTTTCTATATTTGAATATCATTGATATGTTTCCTTAATTAGAATCTTACAACGATATACTACTGTTGCATAACTTTGATTAAAGCAGCATTACTTATTCATATTGAATTGATTCATGTATGATTTACTTACCAATTATATACAAGTTGATTGTAATTATTGATTTCTTTCCATATATGAAGTTACCATATATGTGATGATCTGAATTGATGCATGTGTATGCTTAAGTATGGTTTGGAAAGGAGAGGTGTCCTTTTGACACTTCTGTCCTTGGACTACTACGGGAATATTATGGGATGTTTCCGGAGATGCCCTCTGGACACCTTCCTAAACTGTTGGATGACATATCTAGGATTGTCTAGTAGTGTTTGGCTAGGATGTCCTGTTATGTCAGACCCTAATCGGAGGGGTATTGAGACCGAACGACCCGTGGTAGCAATGGGGATTCATGGGCGCTCAAGACCGGTAACCAACCCGTGAGAGGACAGGGAATCACATTGTGGGGGCCATTTATTGGTAGGGTTGCATATGGTTAGACTTGGGCTCACGGGCGCTTAAGACCGGTAACCAACCCGTGAGAGGACGTGAGAGCTTCCCGTTTACCATATGTGGATGATCAATAGGGTTGATGAGTCCGTAGTCAGGGACTATGAGGACTCTAGTGTGAAGGATACCGGAAAGGATCGTCGGGGACGAGAAATGGACGTATCTGGATCGACTTGATGTAACTAAGTAGAAGACTTGCATTTGGCTAGGTTTTTCCGGTGACATGCGCCGGTACTTATGCCAAATGGTTGTGAGAGAGTGTGTTGACTTAACCCCCTGCCATGGTTAGTCCTGAGGGATGAAGGACCCATTACCAATCGGCTGCTCAAGACCGGTGAAATGATCCGTGAGAGAATCCAAGATATCTTAAATGGTTGAGGATGTGAGCGGACCTTCCCAAAGAAGTACGGTGCTATGACTTAAAGCATGTCCGCCAATAGAGACCAGCATATATAGAGTTAGATTCATTCATTCATTGCTTGTCTCATATCATATTGCATTTATGTTTGTTCCGAAATCTTGCCATTTATGTTATTATGGTTTTAATCGCCTTCTTGCGAGTTTCTTTGAAACTCATTCCTTTATTGTACAATGTTTGTTAGACTATCCTGCAGTCTTGAATACTATGACGGTTCCTATGAAGAAGCGCAAGGCGAAGAGGCATATCTCCAGGAAGGTGATTGCGGTTACCACAATTACACTGAAGATCCCGCGAGTGGTTATGCTCCGTACGATGCTTAGTCCGACCATTGAGTGGAAGCGTCCTTGTGCCATTTATGAGATTTACACTTATAAGGATGTTGTCTATAAAGTGGAGAACAATTTAGTTACCCATTGTACTTGCTACTTTGGGATTAGATTTTGTCTAGTTTATTCTCTTGTAGAGCTACTTTTCCGCTGGTTGTAGAGTGGGATTTTCGCCTCACTTTACTTATCTGTTTGACACTCTGATTATATCTAGTATCCTGATTTATTTATGATTCATTCTTTCCTTATTGGATCTATGGTTTATCTTCCGCACTTTTATTATGATTGTTCATGATTATGTTATTGTTTATGTGGGAGGTTGATTACTTGATACCTGATCTTCGGGCTGTGGATCACACTCTCGGGTATGCCAGATAGGGTACCGGCTGGGAGGATGTGACAGCAAGTTCCTTTGGCAAGAATGTTGCCCGTCAAGCTCAACTTTGTTGCGCTTAGAAAGCACAACCCAGCCAGGAGGGTGGGAAATAGAAAGAACATGAAAATGTACAAAAAGAGGAAGAGAAGGTGTGATGCCAAGTTTAAAGCATAAGCCCAAGAAGCCGACAGTGAGATGCCAGCTATTGGGAAGGAACATTCCAGGATGGATATCCCAGTGATTTAGAATGGCAGGAAACAAAGTATTGAAGAAGGGAAAGCGCACTCCACTTTCCAGTGTATCTATATACAGAGAGAATTCGCCCGGAAGGATAGAATCAACCCTCTCATCAGGAGTGGGAGACCTAAGTTGGTATGAGGAAGGGAAGTCAAAACCTTTGACAGCTAAAGGAAGATTTTCCTCGTTATAGGAGGAAGCAACAGAATCAGGTCCACCAGCGGACCTAGTAGGTTGTTTGGACTGCCTAGAAGATTCGGCGGTCACCTTTGGAGTCATGGATGGCCCAGACTCGGGAAGGACAGAAGAAGTCTCAGTTTTTTCTTCTACTTTTCTCTGTTGGCTAACTTCTGCGAAGTCACGCCAGAGAGCAGTTAAGGTTTTCTTGTCGCTATCCGACTGATCCGAGGAGACAGAAACAAAGGCCTCATCACCACTATCGCCTTTACCGGCGCTATGCACAGGGGAAATTTCAGAAGAAACCTTACTGTCTTCCATTACTGAGAAGTTTGATTGTGGTTTCTAGAGAAAAAAGAAATCTGGAGACGAAAGTAAACTTTGCGAAGGAGTCAGTAAACTTACTGAATCACTAAGGCGGAAAGCTCGAGAACGAGAGGATCGTGAAGGCGCGAAGAAGACAAAGAGGTTTCAAAATTCCAAACAAGGAGAATGAAACCTACGGAGACAACGAACTGCTTTTAAGCACCCACACGAGTGTTCGAGGACGTGTACGATTAAGATGAATTCAGCATCAACGATCGAGATTTGGAGACGGTTCAAAAGTTTGAACTCACGAATCAAAAATAGGCGTTCAGAAACCGTTGTTTGATTGAGTGAGCAACAATAGTTTCGGCTGCAGAAGACGCATGGTGTCACCCCCACAAAAAGTGAGAATACTCACAAAGCTCGAGTGTGAAACCCAGCCCTAACCTTGACCCAGAAACCTTGTTATTTGTAGGTCCAGTGACCCGAAGTAAAGTAAGAAGTCAGCTTTGGGCCATCCCAGTGGAGGACTTGGTGTCTGGCTTTGAATCCATGAGAGTTGATGATGAGGTTCTATTTATGGAAACTGAATCTTGATGAAGATCGGATTAGTTGATGGACTTGGAGTGCTCTCTATCATGGTTTGAAGGCATTTCTACCTATTAGGTAAGTCACTTGATATGTGTGCAAAACCCCTTTAGGATTGGATTTGATCTGGGCCTTCAATTCCCTGTTTAGGAGTTGCTGAACTGATTGGTCGACTGGACCAGTCGACCAATCCACTCGACCAATGGGTTCTGTCTTTGGCAATTAGGTCTTGCTTGCTCTATTTAAGTCCAATCTCGAGTCTACTTCGTATTTTCTACCTCCAAACTCTTTGGAACGAACCAAAGACCTCTGCAAGTCATCTCCCTTGCATCCTTGGTGTTTATCTTGACGGATCTTCGTCAAAACTCTTCCTCTTGCATCAAAGGTATGTCTACACTCTCTTCTTCTCCTCCATCTTTGTTTTTCTTTCCTTTTTGAGTTGAGACAGTAGAGGAGATGCTGCATTCTCTGTTGCAAACATCTCTAGACTTGTCTCTCATGATCTTCCTAAGGATTAATGGCTAATGCAATGATCTTAACCATGATCATTGCAAGCTTTTGAAGGAATCATGATCAAATCATGATCTTGTCTTTGTTCATCTTTTGATTTAAATTCTGATCTTCTTAGATCTACTATATTGACCATGTTAGTAGCCAATTGCTGTGTTTTCTTTACATGATCCATGATCTATCAATCTCTAGTTGTTTCTCTTCTACCATACCATGCTTTCTTCATGAATCATGACAGTTACATCTATGGTAGGTTTTGTTTCCTTATTTAGATTTATGCTCTTAGGTCTATTTTCTTGAAGATCTAAGTATGCCTTCCATGATATCTTTATCTGAATCAATGATTCATTCTTCTATTGTTCTTGTCTATGATTTCTATCTTGAATTCTTCAAGAACCATGATTGATCTAATTATGGTAACTTTTTGTTTCCTAATTTGTATCTTGAAGACTTGATTCGATTAGTGTTTTGAGGTCCTCTATATGTTAGGATACTACTATTGTAGTTTACCCCTTGTTTAGTACCCTTTTGAACCACCAAATTCGGATCTTATTTCTTAAAACTCTGATTTTGTAGGCCACTGTCTTCATTGGTCGAGGTCGATGGGCGAGAGACCAATCCAATCGACCAATGAGTACAGCAACTCCAGATTTGGTCTGTTTTGGATGTTTTGATATCTTTTCTATTAGGGATCTTTCCTAATATGTTGTATACACTTGTTTAGGACCTTCTTCCCAAGTTTGTCAAGATCTTACTTGATTTCTTAGGATTCCTTTGCAAGTTATAAAAGGTAAGGATGGTTACTTCTTTAACAACATAAATTGCATATCTTAGTTTCTATATTTGAATCTTGTTAATTTATTTCTTTAATTAGATTCTTATAATGTTATACTACTGTGGTACTGTCTTGATATCAGTAGCATTACTTATTTATATTGAATTGACTCATGTATGATTTACTTACCAGTTATATACAAGTTGATTGTAATTATTGATTTCTTTCCATATATGAAGTTACCATATATGTGATGTTATGAATTGATGCTTCTGTATGCTTAAGTATGGTTTGGAAAGGAGAGGTGTCCTTTTGACACTTCTGTCCTTGGACTACTACGGGAATATTATGGGATGTTTCCGGAGATGCCCTCTGGACACCTTCCTAAACTGTTGGATGACATACTTAGGACTGTCTAGTAGTGTTTGGCTAGGATGTCCCGTTATGTCAGACCCTAATCGGAGGGGTATTGAGACCGAACGACCCATGGTAGCAATGGGGATTCATGGGCGCTCAAGACCGGTAACCAACCCGTGAGAGGACAGGAATCACATTGTGGGGACCATTTATTGGTAGGGTTGCATATGGATAGACTTGGGCTCACGGGCGCTTAAGACCGATAACCAACCCGTGAGGGGACGTGAGAGCTTCCCGTTTACCATATGTGGATAACCAATAGGGTTGATGAGTCCGTAGTCAGGGACTATGAGGACTCTAGTGTGAAGGATACCGGAAAGGATCGTCGGGGACGAGGAATGGACGTATCCGGATCTGACTTGATGTAATTAAGTAGAAGACTTGCATTTGGCTAGGCTTAACCCTGACATGCGCCGGTACTTAGACCAATGGTGATGTGAGAGAGTGGTGACCTATACCCCCAGCCATGGAATGTCCCGAGGGATGCCGGACCCATTACCAACTGATGATGAGTGAATGAGACTTTCCTAAAGAAGTACGGTGCTATGACTTAAAGCATGTCTGCCAATAGAGACCAGCATATATAGAGTTAGATTCATACATTCATTGTTTGTCTCATACCATATTGCATTTATGTTTGTTTTGTAATCCTGCCATTTATGTTATTATGGATTTAAATGCCTTACTGAGTTTCTTTGAAACTCATTCCTTTATTGTACAATGTTTGTTAGACTATTCTACAGGTTCTGAATATCATGACTACTCGTATGAAGAAGCGCAAGGAGAAGAGGCATATCTCCAGGAAGGTGATTGCTGTTACGACAATTACACTGAAGATCCCGCGAGTGGTTATGCTTCGTACGATGCTTAGTCCGACCATAGAGTGGAAGCGCCCTTGTGCCATTTATGAGATTTATACTTATAGGGATATTGTCTATAAGATTGAGAACAATTTAGTTACCTTTTGTACCTGCTATTGGGATTAGATTCTATCCTGTTTCTTCTCTTTTAGAACTACTTTTCCGCTGGTTGTAGAGTGGGATTTCGCCTCACTTTACTTATCTGATTTAGACACTCTGATTATATTTAGTACTCTGATTTATATATGATTCATTCTTTCCTTATTTGGATCTATGGTTTATCTTTCGCACATCGATTATTATTGTTCATGATTATGTTATTGTTTATGTGGGAGGTTGATTACTCGATACCTGATCTTCGGGCTGTGGATCACACTCTCGGGTATGCCAGATAGGGTACCGGCTGGGAGGATGTGACATCGAGAAAAAAAAAGGGGATAGCCGCTTTAAATGTGATATGACGTTTAATGGGTTGAGGGATTATGCAAGACTATTGTTCGATGAAGAACCCAGTTAAAAACCAAGCCCTCAGGATCGACCGAACGCTTGGTCTGGGGGGCTCATGATATGGAGAAAATATGACCAAACTTGGTTTATTCTTGGTTCGACCCTCGACTCTGATCGGGACGAAGGGAATCGACTCGCTTCTGAGCGAGTCGGGTCCAGGAGGTAGCTTGTTGAGGAAGAAAACTAACTCAGCCACAAGCACGCCCTAATCCGATACTATCGGAGTAGGTTTATCAACCTAATGACGGCTAGCAGTTTCCGACGACTGTCACTCATCGCTATCATACGGATAACCACCAAATAACAATCGTGGTATCCTAGGAGTCATCTACTAGTCCAAACTAGTAGAAGTCTATCACTCAACGGATCTATATGTTAAGATCCAACGACTACCCGAAGAAGGCTTGAATACATCCAACGATGGAAATTCAAAGGTACACTCTGTATAAGACATCACCTACTCACAAGGTAGAGGATGGACAAAAACACTCAGATGCTTACTATCTGAATCGTATTCTTGTTATTCATTCCTTAGCTCTGTGCTCTAGCAGAGCCGTTTGTGATTAAGTTCATCAACTGACTTAGCCTTTGGAGGTGGACTCCCGATCTCAACAGTCGGGCCACATCTAACGCTTTATTTTGCAGGTCATTCTCAGGAGATCTAAGGGCTGAGCAGATTTTGGACGCATCAGAATCCAATGGATGTATATCCCCCAAGATACAACGACAAATGACGGCTTACTTACACAAGATAGACCGCCATGGCGAACTTGAAATTGTGTCGTTCTTCTATCACTGGAAACTCGGACGACAAGACTCTCAAAAGAAATTTGACAACTCTTAAAAATTCAGAAAAGAGAAAAAGTTGAGAGGTGTGTAAGAGTTGTATTGTGAATGGTAATTTTCATTAAGGGGGATCTTTATTTATAAAGGAGATTTTGGTAGGTACCATGAACATAACTCAATACCATTGATGCTTCATTAAACAACATTACGCTTGGAAAAATTAAAAGTGCATATCATTCTTGCACCGTTAAGTTTGGAAATGAAAGTCCTATGTCATTTATGTACCATTAAGCTTGGAAATGAAAAGCTTATATCATTCATGAATCTTTTAAGCTTGGAAAATAAAAGACCTATAGCATTCATGAACATTTCATGCACTATCTCCCATAAATCTCCTTATTGAGCAATTTCTCATTCACACATGCTCGAAAGAGCCATTTTCCAACAAACCTCCACATGAATGAAAATCGAATAATAGTGAGATAAAACAAAGACTCGACATGGTGATAGAGTTTTAAGTTTAATACTTGCCTAGGATAGGTAGGTTTTATCCCTTGAACCTTCTCTTGTGAGATGGTAGGGTTGCATATGTATAGAGTTTGGGTTCGTGTCACTTTCAGCGCGACATGTGATTTGTGGATGACCATAAGGTTGAGAAATAGAATCCAACAGATGCCTCCTATTGAGGATCCCATTTCTAGGTGGATAAGGATATCGAAACAACAGATGTCTCATGTTGATGAATGGTATCCTATCCAAATGTAGTATGAGACCATATGACTATTCATTGGGCCTAAAGTTATCCTTGACACATACTAGTTCTCATACCAAATGGTAATGTGAAAGATTGGTGACCTATTATCCAACAATGAATTGATGTGATTGGATCCAACAACCGCGGAGAACCCAATAGACGTCTCTTGTTGAGAGAATGTGATTGAGACCGCTCAAAGAAGGCTGATGTATAGCTTAATGTGTCTACCATAAAGACTTCATGATTAGAGTTAGAAGCATGATTGCATGTTCATCCTATTATTATATTCATATATGTTTGTTGTGAAGAATTGTGAATGGATGCTTGATATGTAATTGAGTTGACCTCACTGAGTTATATTAAACTCACTCCTTGTATACATATGTTTCTAGGTCTTTTTACAAGTTATGAGAAATCCATTCAAATGGAGGATCTGTCATCGACAGAGTATTTTGAGGGAGCGACTTGCAAGGAGGTGGACTCTCATGGAGCTTCATGCCCGTGCTCGGATTGCTCCTATGGAGCTGGGTACCAATGATGATCCAGCGATGTCTTTAGAGACAATAGCATCCCTCATAGCCTATGTTATGTCTTTGCCTTTAAACCTATAGAGAGAGACATCTTCCATCAAACCTAGAAATTTATCTATTTATTTATTTGTAAAGTGCTCAATGGCGGGATGAAAAATGAGAACTAGTAAGCTTAAACTACACTAGTGTGTTGCAAGAATGTCAACATGTCCTCCTGATCCTTGAAAAAGGAGATAGATCGCATCTTCTCTAACTATGTTCTTTCCCTATATGCATCTGGTTAGCAGGTAGTGTCACATTCACTTTCAAGATCTCTCTGATAATTAGGTAATTGTTCATGTGGTTTTGTTTAGTTGCAAAGGGTAGTAAAAGAAAGAAAGATGAATTTTAGAACAAATTACACTGATACCCAAAATGGAGGTTTTAAAACACTAACACCCCCACTTTATGTTTAAAAAACACATAGATCATATTCAGTTAGAATAATAAATTATATTGTCACAAAGACTATTATACCCTTCCAAGAAATCTTATTCTCATTTATCAAAAAATGAAATTTATTTGATGAAGACATTGTTTTTAGATTTTTTTTTCCTCAAATTTTGAAAAGGACATTTTTTGAATTAAAAAAAAAATAAACAATGGGTTAATTATTTTACTAACAGAATGGACTAATGTGTTTAGGGCCTGTTTGGTTACTTGAATCTAGATATTTAAAATCTCTGGATTCATGAATTTGAGAATTATCGGTTTGGGTTGTGTACTAATGCAGCATGGTAAGGTTGTAGCCTATGCTTCTCGGCAATTGAAAGATTATGAGTGGAATTATCCCACTCACGATCTAGAGCTTGCCGCAGTGGTTTTTGCTTTAAAGATTTGGAGACATTACCTCTACGGTGAGAAAATTGCCATTTTCACGGATCATAAGAGTTTGAAGTACTTCTTTACCCAAAAGGAGTTGAACATGAGGCAAAGAAGATGGTTGGAATTGGTTTCTGATTATGATTGTGATATTCAGTATCACCCTGGGAAGGCAAATGTTGTTGCGGATGCTCTTAGTAGGAAGATTCAGAAGAAGACTTTGGATTTGAATACTTTGAGTCTACCTTTGTTGTCTTCTATTAAGAGTTTTGATTTGGAAGTTGTCCCTGAAAATTCTAATTTTGTTCTTTCTGCCATGACGGCAAGATCTAGTCTTAGAGATAAGATTGTTGCTCTGCAGTGTTCTGATCAAGAACTTAAGGATAAGTTTGAGAAAATTTCCCCGACTTTGGTATATCCATGGATGGTGCTTTATTGTTTAGAGGTAGATTGTGTGTGCCAGCAAATGATGAAGTTAAGAAGGAAATATTGAAGGAAGCACACCAGTCGATCTTTACAGTACACCCTGGAAGCACCAAGATGTACAAGGACTTGAAGGAACATTTTTGGTGGATTGGTTTGAAGGCCGATGTTGATGATTTTGTTGCCAAGTGTGAGACTTGCCAGCGTGTGAAGGCTGTTCATCAACCTCCATCTGGATTACTTCAGCCCCTTCCTGTTCCTAGTTGGAAGTGGGAAGATATCTCTATGGACTTCGTGACTAGCTTGCCTCGGATGAGTAAAGACAATGACACTGTGTGGGTGATTGTTGATAGGTTGACCAAATCAGCCCATTTCATTCCTATGAAGATCACTCATACTTTGGATAAGCTAGCAAGGCTTTATGTGGATAATGTGGCTCGTCTGCATGGTGTGCCAATGATTATTGTTTCTGATCATGATCCTAGGTTCACCTCAAGGTCTTGGAACAGTTTGCAGAAGGCCTTGGGAACCCAATTGAATTTGAGTACAGCTCATCATCCACAGTCTGATGGACAATCTGAGCAGACAATTCAGACTTTAGAAGATATGCTCAGATCTTGTGTGGTGGATATGGGTGGAAATTGAGATGAACACTTAGCTTTGGTTGAGTTTGCCTATAACAACAGTTATCAAGCAACAATAGGCATGGCTCCGTTTAAGGCTTTGTATGGTAGTACTTGTAGGACACCATTGTACTGGACTGAGACTAGTGAAAGAAAAGTCTTAGGTCCTGAGATGATTGAAGCTACGAGCACAATGGTCGATATGATAAGAGAAAGGATTAAGTCTGCCCAGTCTAGGCAGAAATCTTATGCTGATAAGAGAAGGACCGATTTGGAATTTCAAGTTGGAGAGAAAGTTTTCTTGAAGGTTTCGCCAATGAAGGGCGTGATGAAATTCAATGTTAAAGGGGGTTTCATTGGACCTTTTGAGATTTTGGAGAAGGTTGGACTTGTTGCGTATCGATTGGCATTACCTCCGTCTATTGCTGCTGTGCATAATGTGTTTCATGTTTCGATGCTTCGAAAATATATAGAGAATCCGGAACACATTCTACAGCAAGCACCTGAAGGACTTAGTGCTGATCTCACCTATGATGAAGAGCCAGCCGAAATTTTGGATAAGAAGGACATGCAATTGCGGAATCGCACCATCCCTTTGATAAAGGTTCGTTGGAAGAACCATACCCCTGAAGAAGCTTCTTGGGAGAAGAAAGAAGATATGAAGGAGAAGTTTCCTCACCTCTTTGGAAGCACAGTTACGCTTTCAATTTTGAGGACGAAATTTCTTTAAGGGGGGGAGAATGTGAAACCCAGCCCTAACCCTGACCCGGAAACCCTGTTGTTTGTAGGTCCAGTGACCCGAAGTAAGGCAAGAAGTCAGCTTTGGGCCATTTCAGTAGAAGACTTGATGGCTGGAGTGGAATCCTTGAGTGTGGATGTCAGTGTCCCATCTATGGAAACTGCACCCTGATGAAGATTGGATTAGTTGATGGACTTGGAGTGCTCTCTGTATTGGTTCGAAGGCATTTCTACCTACTAGGTATGTCACTTTAGGTGTGTGCAAAACCCCTTGATGTTTGGATTTGATCTGAGCCTTCAATTCTCTGTTTTGAAGTTGCTATTCTGATTGGTCGACTCATTGGTCGACTAGACCAATCGACCAATCAATCGACCAATTGAGTCTGTTTTTGAAATTTAGGTCGTGGCTACTCTATTTAAGTTTAGTCTCGGGAATACTCCGCCTCATCTGCCTCCTAAGCCTCTGGAACGAGTTAGAACCCTATTCTAATCGATTCCCTTGAATCCTTGGTTGATATCTCGCAAGAACTCAAGTAATCTTCATCCTCCTGCATCAAAGGTATGTGTATGATCTCTTCCCTCTCTATCTCTGATTTTCTTTTCTTTAATCTGTTCTTGATTGAGATCAGGAAGATGATGTTGCATTCTTGCAACCATCTATTCCATGATCTCATCATGTTCTTTGAGATCTATGATCATCATCATGATCTCAACCCTTGCCAATTGAATCTTGGAAACCCTAACCTTGTGTGGTCATCTTGGGAACCTTTGGTAATCCCCCATGAGAGGGAAACCTCTTGGGTAAAATTTATGTGAACCTAAACTTTATCATTGAATGATTCTTCTTGTTATTTTTGACTAACAATTTACCTCCCTTCATCCGGAACTCTCAACCTTTTCATGGGAGCCAAAAAGGGTGAAACCCTAATTTCTTGGGTAAAATCAAGAACCCCTATTTTGATCATGTTAGAAGACTCTCACTTTATTTTCTTTACTAGAATTGTAACCTATTAATCTTTAATTCCTTACCCTTGATCATACTATATTTTTCCCTTCATGATCTATGTTTAACCTAATTAGGTTAACTTTTTGGTTCCTGAGTTGTAACTTGGAAACTTGATTTGACTAATGGTTTGATGTCCTCTATAGACTTAGATGTTTCCATTAAAGTTTCCCCCTTATTTTTGTACCCTTTTGAACCACCAAATTTGGATTCATATTCTAAAAATTCTAATTTTTGAAGGCTACTGTCTCTGTTGGTCGACTCATTGGTCGACTGGGGCAGTAGACCAATCAATCGACCAATGGGTACCGCAACCCCATTCTTGGTCTTTTTTGATTGAATTGTGATCTTTTCTTCTATGTATCTTTCCTAACTCTTAGTATACACTTGTTTAAGACTCTTTTCTCAGGTTTAGTCAAGGTCTTACTTGATTCTCTAAGTTCCTTTGCGAGTTAGAAGGTAAGGACAATTATATCCTTAACTAAATAGATTGCATACTCTCTAGTTTCTACTTTACGAAACTATGGGTTGTTTACTGTTTGTACACTTTATATTCTGATGTACTACTGTGAGAACAGTAGCTCTTTATCATGTTTCTTTTATTACTTAGACTTATGTGAGATTGCTTATTACTGTATTGTTTAATGATTTGATCATGACTTTACATTCTCTTTTATATAATGAGTTGTTGATTGTATATGTCATGACTGATCTGAGACTGTGTTTGATTAAGTTTGGTTTGGGATTGGGAGGTGTCCTTTTGAAACTTCTGTCCTTGGACATTATCTAAAATAGTATGGGATGTTTCCGGGGTTGCCCATCGACACTTTCCCGAATCATTGGTTGTCATACCTAGGGCTGTCTAGCAGTGTTTGGTTAGGTTGTACCCCTGTTATATCATACCTGATTCGGAAAGGTATTGAGACCGAACGACCCGTGGCAGCAATGGGGATTCACGGGCGCTCAAGACCGGTGAGTTATATCCGTGAGAGGACGGGAATCACATTGTGGGGGCCATTTATTGGAGGGTTGCACATGGCTAGACTTGGGCTCATGGGCGCTCGAGACCGGTGAGTTATATCCGTGAGAGGACATGAGAGCTTCCTGTTTACCATATGTGGATAACCAATAGGGTTGATGAGTCCGTAGTCCGGGACTATTAGGACTCTAGTGGAAAGGATCCCAAAAAGGATCGCCCGGGGCGAGGAATGGAAGTATCTAGACCTGAGTTGATGTAACTGAGTAGATGACTTGCATTGGGCTAGGTTTTTCCCTGACATGCGCCGGTACTTATGCCAAATGGTTGTGAGAGAGAGTGTTGACTTAACCCCTTGCCATGGTTTGTCCTGAGGGATGCCGGACCCACTACCAACAAGAGCCGTATGTGTGACCTACCCAAGGAAGTACGGTGTTATGACTTAAAGCATGTCTGCCATAGAGACCAGCATACATAGAGTTTAGATGCATACATACATTACTTGTTTCATATTGGATTGCATACATACATTACTTGTTTCATATTGCATTGCATCTTGTTATGGTTTGCTTTCATGTTATTTATGTTGTTATGGATTAACTACCTTACTGAGTTTCTTCGAAACTCATTCCTTTTTGTACATTGTTTTGTTAGACTATTCTACAGGTATTGATTACTATGGCGAACAGTACGATGAAGCGCAAGCCGATGAAGCGTACTTCATGCAAGGTGTTGGCAACAATCAAGATTACTCTGATGATCCCTTAGTTGATCAAGCTGCATACTACGATTAAAGACAATGTGGAGGTGGAACGTCTCAAATGGATTGATGAAGTCCACTATTTTGAAGACGTCATCTATAGAATAGAAAACTCTGATGTTTAGTTATATTTCTTAGTTCCTTTGATTTAGTTGTTATTTCTTTTAGACTTACATACTGTGTTCCATTGTATTTTGTGGAGTGAGTTTCCGCCTCACTTTACTTCTTTTGATATCTATAGATATCTGGTATCATTTTCCGCACTCTGATTATATTGTTTATTCATTCTTGTTTTGTACCTTGTTTATAATATTAAACCTTGATTATTTCCTGTTTATAATTATGTTATTGTATATGTGGGAGGATTATTTCCTCGATACTTGATCTTCGGGGCTATGGATCACACTCTCGGGTATGCCAGTTAGGGTACCGGCTGGGAGGATGTGACAGATCGTGTTGTCTGAGGGAATGATCGTGTGGATGGGAATCGGTCTGCACATATTGGTCAAGAATTGGCCAATATCAATCAAAAGCTTGGACAATTGGCGAGAGGGAGAATAACTGATGATATCTATTCAGTTATTCGAAAGACTCCATTTTCTGAGCCCATTGCCAGATATCAGTTTCCTCACAATTTCCGTTTGCCAAGTTTTTCCACGTTCGATGGCTCTGGAGATCCCACGACCCACATTAGTTATTATCAGCAGACTATGGCAGTTGCAGGTAATTCGATGAAATCCTTCAGGGTCTTTGGTTCGTCCTTGACGGGAGCAGCACAGAAATGGTTCTCGAACCTCCCATCAGGAAGGATCCTGGATTTCGATGAATTGACACGCAAATTCATAGGACGATTCCAGAGTGGAATCCAGATCAAGAAGACTGAGGAAACCTTGTTTACTATTAGACAAGGGAAGAGTGAATCGATTCGAGAATACCTGAAAAGATTCAACAGGGTTACAATGGAGATAGAAAATCTAGATGAGCAAGTAGCTAAAACTGCTTTGTTCACTGGACTCACAAATCGACGACTCTTGGAGTTATTACTTCAAGATATGCCTACAACTTATGCTGAATTGGTACAGAGATGCCAAAAGGAGGCAGAAGTCACGGAAATCTTAGACGCACTCCAAGGGGACAATAAAGCCTCTGCGAAAGTGCATAAGGCTCCTGAGAACAAGCAGAAGCAGAAGCAAAATATTCGTAATCGAGTCGAAAAGCCTCATCAGGCGTGGCGACAGAGATCTCCCGACAAAAGTGAGTATACTCCATTAAATACTCCTCGGGCTGATATTTTAAACATTATCAAGAAACGGAATATCTTGAAGTGGCCTCCGAAGCTTCCTACTAAACCTAGGGAGCAGGATCGAGAAAGGTATTGCCTTTTCCACAAGGATTACGATCATTATACCAATGATTGCAGACATTTAAAGGCAGATATTGAAAGATTGATATCCCAGGGACACTTGTCCAATTTTGTCAATAGAAGACGAGAGGAACCACGTGATGCAGGTACCAAAAGGGACCGTTCGGTTAGCCCAGACCAACTGAAGGAAGCTCCTAAGTCTAAGAAAGGTAAGGAGATGATTGACGCTACTCGGTCACCGATCCTTACAATCTTTGGAGGTCCCGAGCCTGAATCACTCCGAAAGCTGAAAGCAAAATCCAAATTCGTTGGGACCGGAAAGACGCAGAAGCGTAAAAGGCCAAATGGTGCGGGTTCGATCACCTTTGGCGTAGAAGATGAAAGAGGCATTTGTTTACCTCATGATGATGCCATAGTTATCAAGGTAGAGATTGCACGTCGAGAAGTACACAGGGTGTTAGTTGATACCGGGTCTGCTGCAGATCTTTTATCGTATGCAGCTTATCAAAAACTAAAGGTGGATGAGGACTTGATGGAGCCATCATCCACACATCTATATGGCTTTGCAGGATCATCTGCAATAGCGGAAGGATCAGTCCAGTTGGACTTATCAATTGGAAGCTTCCCCAAGGAAGCTACCGTTCGGGTATATTTCTTAGTGGTTCGAGAGCTCCCAGCTTACAACGTCATCCTAGGGAGACCATCCTTATCAAAGTTAGGTGCTATCGTTTCCATGAAACACCTAAAAATAAAATTCCCGACAGAAATGGGAATTGATCAAGTTTCATCTGACCAGAGAATTTCTCGGCAATGTTATGTTGCATATCTAAAAGATAAGGAGGGCCCGAGAAAGGTAACAGCGTTACCAATTGAAGTATGAGATGATCGAGACGAGGTAGAAATGCGAAGGCCCGAGCCAATAGAGAAACTGGAAAAAAATTCAGTTGTATCCCGATGATGAAAAAGGAGTTACTTATACAGGTCCGAGCAGCTGGAAGAATTCGAGGGGGAATTGAAGTCTTTTCTTCAACAAAATAGTGACGTGTTCGTGTGGTCTATAGATTACATGCCAGGAATTGATCGGCATGTCGCAGAGCACAAACTTTGGATAGATCCAAAGGTAAAACCAGTCATTCAGAAGAGGAGAAATTTCTCCATGGAAAAATACAAAGCCATTCGGGGCGAAGTTGAAAAATTGAAGAGTTTGGTTTCATCGAACATATTGAATGCTCAATATGGTTGGCCAATGTGGTAATGGTCAAAAAGGCAAATGGGAAGTGGAGGATGTGTACAGATTACACAGATCTCAACAAGGCTTGCCCTAAAGATTGTTACCCGTTGCCCAGGATTGATCTGTTGATAGATGCAACTGCAGGATATGAAACCTTGAGTTTCATGGATGCCTACTCAGGATATAATCAGATCCTCATGAACAAGGAGGATGAAAAGTTTACGGCTTTCATGACTGATCGTGAAAGTTTTTATTATAAAGTCATGCCATTCGGCCTGAAGAATGCAGGGGCTACTTATCAGATGCCATCAACAAAATTTTCAAAGAATTGATTGGGAAAAACGTTGAAGCTTATGTTGATGATATGCTGGTAAAGAGCATTGCAAGGACGAAACATATTAAAGATTTAATGAAGGTATTTTCAAGTGCTGCGAAAATACCAAATGAAGCTGAATCCGGAGAAATGTTCCTTCGGAGTTTCTTCAGGCAAATTCTTGGGCTTCATGGTATCACAAAGAGGTATTGAGGCTAATCCTGCCAAAATACAAGCTTTAATTTATATGGAAGCCCCCAAAACTGTTCGCGATGTGCAATGCTTAACGGGGAGAGTAGCTGCATTAAACCGTTTCATCTCACAGTCAGGAGAAAAGTGCCTACCTTTTTTCAAAGCACTCAAAGATTTGAGGGGCAGTAAGGAGGCAAAGTGGACTGAGGAATGTCAAAAAGCTTTTGAAGAACTGAAGGAGACATTGGGAAGACTACCACTATTGTCTCGACTTGATAAAGGAGAAATCTTACAGCTATATTTAGCAACATCCCCTTCGGCAGTCAGCGCAATACTCGTTCGGGAAAAAGACAAGAAGTAGTGGCCAATTTATTATGTTAGCCATGTACTACTTGATGCGGAGACACGGTATTCTCAGATCGAGAAGCAGGCTCTAGCTCTTATGATAGGAGCTAGGAAACTACGGCCATATTTTCAGGCTCATTCAATCGAGGTATTTACTACTTTTCCCCTTAGTAAAGTTCTTCGTAAAACTCATTTGTCTGGAATAATAGTGGCTTAGTCGGTTGAACTCAGTGAGTTCCAAGTAAGCTTTAAGCCTCGAACGGCAATCAAAGCTCAAGCACTAGCCGACTTTGTGGTAGAAACTACTGCACCAATGGAAGAAGTTGTCGAACCCACTATCCCGACCATTTGGGAGGTATATGTGGATGATTCGAGTAACAAGCAGGGAGCAGGGGCTGGAATTCTCTTGAAGAGTCTGGCAGGATTTATTATTTGGTATGCACTGAGGTTTGCATTCGAAGCAAGTAATAATGAGGCAGAGTACGAAGCCCTAATAGCTGGACTTAGATTGTCAAAAGCATTGCCGATAGTAGACGTAACTATTTATAGTGACTCACAACTTATTGTCAATCAAGTACAGGGGGAGTATGGTGTTAAGGAACCTCGGTTATAGAAATACCAAGAGATTGTGCAAGCATTGCAGAAAGAGTTCAAGAATCTGAAAGTATGTCAGATCCCAAGAAAAGAAAATACAATTGTAGATGAGCTATCCCGATTAGCCAATGCCAAAGAAAAGAATTTAGACCCTTCGATCTACATGGAAGAGATAACATTTCCAAGTTATCATGAGAAGGAAATTTCCTATATTGAAGCAGAGCGTTGCTGGATGGATCCAATAGTAGAATATCTGAGAGATGATAAACTACTAGAGGATCCGAAAGAGGCGAGATTAATCAAGGTGCAATTAGCACGATTCATTATGCAGAATGGAAGGCTGTACAGAAGATCTTATTCTGGACCCCTTCTGAGATGCTTGGGTCTCGAGGGATCGGAATCAACTCTGGCTGAGGTGCATGAAGGAATTTGTGGTGCTCACATGGGCGGTCGGGCCCTGGCACACAAAATTCTTAGGCTTGGGTTGAATTGGCCTAAGCTCCAGCAAGCTGCTATGGAATATGTTCGCCGGTGTCGCAATTGTCAAATCCATGCTATGGTACCTAAACGCCCAGCTGAAACCATGACTTCGATTCTAGATCCCACCCCTTTTGCAATGTGGGGAATCGATATCATGGGCAAATTCACCAAGGCGTCAGGCGGAAGAGAGTATCTTATAGTAGCAATCGACTACTTCACCGAGTGGGTCGAGGCTAGCGCCCTGGCAACCATCACTGAAAGAAAAGTGGAGAAGTTCATACTCAAGTCAATTATATATCGGTTCGGGATGCCAAAAATAATTGTGACAGATCATGGCACTCAATTCGACTGTCCACAATTTGAACAATTCTGCGGAACTTATTTGATTGACCATCGTATGTCATCAGTGGCATACCCCCAAAGAAATGGTCAAGTAGAAGTTACAAACCAAACGCTACTTGAGGGAATAAAGAGGAAACTCGAAGCTGACAAAGCCTTGTGGGTCGAAGAATTGCAGAATGTACTGTGGGCCTACCGAACTACGATTCGGACACCCACAGGAGAATCTCCTTTTAAACTGGCTTACGGATCTGAAGCATTGGCATCTGTCAAAGTAATGGCTGGAACACTGCGGGATAGAGAGTTCGAAGGAAAAGCGAACGAACAAGGACTGCTAGATAGCCTCGATTTGTTGGATGAAGTTCGTGCAAAAGCAATAGCACAAACTCAACATTATCAATGAAGGATAGCATCACATTATAATACCCGAGTGAAGAATCGTCGGTACATAGCAGGAGACTTCATATTGAGAAATACCTTAGCTTCAGATCCACGCCATTAAAGGAAATTGGACCCTTCATGGGAAGGACCATATATGGTTATTAAATCAATCGGTTAGGGGCTTATAAGCTGAAGAACATGACAACCCAGAAAGAGTTGGATCATTCGTGGAATGCCGGGCATCTGAAGAAATATTATCCTTGAAGATTATCATTTTCGTTCATGATGTAACAAATTTCAACTCAATCAATACAATTATCAGTTTTTAACATACTGTCTTTTGATTGGGGGGCATCATACAACACTCAAGAACAGATCCAGCAGACAAAATCACAAGGCATTGGTTTAAAACCTGAGTGAGTTCCTTCTACAAGGCATCAGTTTAAAACCCGAGTGAGGTCCTTCTTAGACTTATTGAATTTTTCCGGAAATTCTTAAGTAAAGGCATCGGTTTAAAACCCGAGTGAGTTTCCTTCTACAAGGCATCGGTTTAAAACCCGAGTGAGTTCCTTCTCTGACTTATTGAATTTTTCCGGAAATTCTTAAGTAAAGGAATCGGTTTAAAACCCGAGTGAATTCCTTCTACAAGGCATCGGTTTAAAACCCGAGTGAGTTCCTTCTCAGACTTATTGAATTTTTCCGGAAATTCTTAAGTAAAGGCATCTGTTTAAAACCCTAGTGAGTTCCTTCTCAGACTTAGTGAATTTCTTCAAAAAACTCTAAGTGAAGGCATTGTTTTAAACAAATAAGACCTACTGCAACAATGACTCAAGTGACTAACAAAGTTCAAAGATGAAGTTAATTCTATATTCCTTTAAATGACCGAAGGGGCCAACCTTTACATCAAACATACATATGAGATAACAAGTGTTGGGCTACAATCTTTGTCACATCCACCAGCCGGTACCCTATCTGGCATACCCGGGAATGTGATCCACAGTCCAAGGATCAAGAATCGAGGGACCATGCCTCCCACATACACGATAACACAATCATGAACTATAATAATCAAGGTAAAAGCAACAGATAATAGATATCATGAATAAGATAAGATTCAATTAATCAGAGTGTAGAAATAGATAATATCAATGTGTAAGTATAATCATAAAGATGAGAGAATAAGTGAGAATCACTCTCTCAAAGCAGCGGAAAATGTAGTAATAATCAAGTTAGTTACAATCCCATGTTTCAAAAGTAATTCAAAGAAAGTTAATTACATGTCCAGTTGTCCCATAATAAACCAGGGAAATGGGGCACTAGACTAGGGTTTCTTCTATCCTAATGATCATCTCCTCATAGGTGTGGATGAAGAAAGCCCAGCTCTGCCGCTCCCGCACAATAGTGGGGCTAACCCTGGTACGAAGAGTAATCCTCTTCGACATCAAAACTCTGATCTTCACCGAAGCTACCACCCGGAGGGTAGTATGCGGGATCAAAGTCCATCTCGAAGAATGTGCCATCGAAGTCTTTAGTTCCTGCAAGATAATCTAACAACATTTGCACAAAAGGAATGAGTTCAAAGAACTCAACAAGGCAGTTATTCCATAATTTAACATCATACAGATTCAAAACATAACATAATGCAATGTGATATGAGACATATGATGCAAATATGATTCTAACTCTATGAATGCTAGTCTCTATGGTAGACATGCTTTAAGTCATAGCACCATACTTCTTTGGGTAGTCAGTCACTCTCCCTCAACCCATTCCGTATCTTGGGAATGCCGTGGTAATTGGGTAAAGTCCTCTCAAACCATGGTAGGGGAATCAGTCACCGCTCTCTCACATCACCATTTGGTATAAGTATTGGCGCATGTCACAGTAAAGCCTAGCCCAATGCAAGTCATCTACTCAGTCGTATCAAGTCAGATCCAAATATGTCCATTCCTCGCCCCAGGTGATCCTTTCCGGTATCCTTCACACTAGAGTCAGTGAAATCCTAGATTACGGACTCATCAACCCTATTGGTCATCCACAAATAGTAAACGGGAAGCTCTCATGTCCTCTCATGGGTTGGTTACCGGTCTTGAGCGCCCGTGAGCCCAAGTCTAGCTATTTGCAACCCTACCAATAAATGGCCCCTTTCGGGTATCCGTAGCATGGTTTATGTCCTCTCCCGGATTGGTTAACGGTCTTGAGCGCCCATCAAACCATACACTACCACGGTTCATTCGGTATCAATGCCCTTCCAATACGGGTCTGACATGACAAGGACAATCCTAGCCACACAGCTAGACAATCCTATGTATGTCATCCAATAGGGACCTTCGGAGAACATCCCATACTATTCCCTCCGATGCCCAAGGACAGAAGCGTCAATAGGACACTCCCCAATCCCAAGTTATACTTAGGCAATCACATATTCAAGTCCATCATTTCTCATACATTCAATACATCTTCATGATAAGAGTTAAATCATAATATCGAATTGATCCATCATGAATACAAATAGCAAGAGTAATAAATCATTCTAACAAGAGTATAATAATTCACAATACTACTGTTCTAAAACATGTATAACAGTCCTTTAATAATTAAAAGCAATTAAGAGACTATGTTCTTTAAGTATAAGTACCAACATATGTTTATGGCCTATATGTTTATGGAGATAACCATCCTTACCTTAGGTTGAGTTGATGATGAATCGAGAATTACCAAGAAATGATCCGAAAGTAATGTTAAGACCCTAAACAAACATCAATAATAAGTTAGAGAAGAAATCAGGAAGATCGGATGTTAAACGGGTCAAAACTGGCTAAGGTTGCTGTCAGCAGTGACTTTGGTCGATGGTCTTTAGTCAATGGCATCAACCAAAGAGGATCGACTAAAATGTCTTCGGGACAGAATAGTGGATTTTGGGGGTTTTGGTCCGAAATTGGTCTTCTGGGATTCGGATTGATCCGGAACTTGGAGGAATGCTTAAGAACAGTATGAGGACACTACAAATCAAGGAATTAACATAATCCAGTGTTCTAAATAGAAAGCCCCAAATTGAGCTACTAAGTTCAAGAAACAAGCATCATAGAATGAATTGAAATTGATTGCATTGACAATGAAAAGGCATGCATTAGCTAAGGGAACTTATAGAAATTCGATTAGGATCATATGCTAGTGATAAACATGTACATAGCATACTATATACCTCAGTTTTGTACAAGATGGCATGATGTTAAGAAGAAAATCAAAGAATGTATATGCTAGGCTTGAAATGGGGGCATAGCATCAATAGATAGGTAAGAGGATCATAGGTTAAGCAAGAGTGGACACTTGGAGTGATGGTTGCAAGGTTGCAGCACCATCTCCAAGGTCTCAAGCGCAAGAGAGGGATAGAAAAGAATAGAAAAAGATAGAATAGAGAGTGGAATGATGAATCATACCTTGTAGTTGTAGATGGAGACAAGAAACAATGATTAACAATGAGTTTTGGTGGAGTCTCCTTCACAAATGCCTAGGAGTTGCTTTGGGAAGCTCCCCCCACGTTCTCAGGAGTGAAAATGATTGCAATAGGGCTCAAAACACGAGGCTAGTATAAATAGAATAGGGAATATTCCAAAGAATCATTAACTTGTTTGACTGGGCAACTTTGGTCGATGGTCCTTGGTCGATGGCGAGGATCGACCAAAATGTTTCTCAACAGAAAATCAGGTTTAGTTCAGCAACTTCAGACAGAGACTTGGAGGGCTATACAAGGTCAAATTGAATGGGGTTTTCTTCTACAATTCAATCAAGAAGTCTAGTTTCTGGGAATACCTTCGGATTGTGCATGGGAGTTCATTAGGTACTTCAACTAAATCATTCTTCTCCGATGCGCAGACTTTCATTAAACACTAACAATGTACTCAAGTAAGGGGTATCATCGTCAATGTCCATGGGCTTGGTCTCCGACTCATAATTATCAATCAAAAGGGTCCATAAGTCTCTTCTACCACCACTTTGGGTCTTCGGACCTAAAAGCAACAGTGGATCCGGGTTAGGTCAGGGTTAGAATAGGGCTGGATATTACAATCTTCATTCGGTCAAAAAGGAAAAGTCATCATCAGTGATCATCAGGAATTCAAATAACTTTTTCAGAAGCAAATTGGAGTCAAGAAGCAACACAAATTCAAGAAGAAGAAGAAGAATAGAGTCGGGAAAACATAGGTTACTAAAATCCTCTGCAATTCCATACTCTTTATCCAGCTTGACCGGGAGAAGTCTGACCTTTGATCAAACCTGCATTCAAGGCAAGCTCTTCATAACTGAATCCTTTCAAAGGAGAATAGGGAGGAGAATCATCGAGATGATGCATTATATCAGGATCTGGAGGTGGAAGGTCTGTCGCATCCTCAGACCAGGGAGGAAGAGGAAGTCCCAACTTTGCAAACACTTCAAGATGACAGTTGGCGCGGTGGGGAGTCGTGTTGAAATACGGATTTCTCCTTAATATCGATTCCCATACTTTGTTTTCTCCATCCTGGTATGCCTGCAAGTTATAAGCATTCAGCATGTCAACAAAAGGCTTACTATGCAAATACTTGAAGATGCAAGCCCTGCGAACGTCAGTTGGGAGGGACTCGGGCAAAGGGATAATAGCTTGCCTTTAGGGTAATGCTTCAAACCCTTTTGCCCCTGGCTTTCTTGCTTCCCGCTCCAGCCGACAAATCTTCTCATTGGCATCATCCAAATCTGAACGAAGATGTTCGATCTCGGAATTCTTCTCTCTAGCAATTTCCCAAGCTCGATTTCCAAGACCAGCAATCTCAGCGTCTTTGGCTTTAGAGTCTTCCCAAAGCCTGGAAACTTCATCACTCAGTCTATTGAGTCTAAAGGCTACCTCCACTGTGGTTGTGGAAGTTACCAGTGAGACTCCTGCAATAACTTCAGAGTTAGTCAAGAGCAAAAGAAAAATCTTCGGAACAAAAGGTAATGAAGAAAAACTTACATCACCAGAGATTTCATGAAATCTCTGTCTGGGATCGTGGAGAGGGCTTTGTTCTCGACAGGCATCTGAACAGCAGTGCACCATTCCAATGCCTCGTCAAAATTTCCTGTCACCAAGTCAGACCTCTTCAACGACCAAGAAGGATGATATACATCATCAGCCAACCTAGGGCGCTTCCTGGTGGCAAAATCCTCCAGCTCCAGAGAAGGAGAGGAGGAGGATGCCAAACAAGCACTAGAGTTGGAAATAGGAGCGGCACCTGCAGGGACCGCATCTTCCTCAGATGCCCGAAGGGTCTTCATTATGGAAGACCGAACGATCTCTTCGGCAGGGGCATCAACAGTACAAGCAACGACAGAGGGAGCCACGTCCTCCTTGGAAGACCGAACGGTTTCTTCAGGCAGAGAGAGCGTAGGAGAAACATCAGCTGAAACTGTGGGAATCTGATATGAAGATTCACCAACAGTAGTCTCTTCACGTTTAGAAGATTCGTCAGCAGCAATCACCTCAAAGGGAGCAACCTTCGTCGGTATTGGGGCAGTTTTCTTGCAAGAATCCGCCCTAATAAAGTCCAAGTTAATTCTGGGAGGCACTGCAAATACAAAAAAAGCAGTGTCAGTACGAGATTCCAACAACATATAGAAAAGGGAAAACCCTAGATCTCTATTGAACATGAACTACTCAGAACTTCCGTAATAAGTAAACCCCAAGTATGAATACTGTGGAGTTTACTCAGGGAGAAGAAGAGATTCGTGACATAGACAGAGCAGAAGACTTACTTGTTCAGATTCTGATCAAAGATATTGTTGGAGGACAAGGGTATGGATACAGCAAAGGAAGATGGGATGTCGTTTTGCAAATCTATCAGACAGAAATAACTTGCAGATAGCGAGATAAGGATGAAGCACCCTTGAGGGGCTTAAATAGCCTCAAAGAGAGATGCGATGGTTGAAAGCCCAAGACAATTAAGGGACAGGATTGAAGAGACGCTCTAACTTCCTAAAAACACAGGATCAACGGTCAGGGATAACAGTGCTTCGAAGGTTGAACAAAGTTTCCACGTGGAAAAGTATGCACCTGATACGAGGATACTACCAAATACCAACCATTGCACCGGCATTAAATAATAGAGTATTTCCAACTCCTTGGGAGAAGCGAGTGGTATACCAATACAGGGAAACGTTTGGACTTCGTCATAAATAAAGGAGCAGTTGAGAGTAAAAGTTCAGATGGCTCAAAGTTCAGAGGCCAAACACGTCTCTCCCGAACGCATCTTCATGATATCCCGAACGTTATCTCCTGTTAAGACAATTATTTTTTTGACAATATGAGATGAGGAAGTATTAAGGCAATCATTGGAAGAGTTCGAGAAAAAGAAGACTGATTTCTATTTCATTAAGATTGTAGAGGGCCAACCCTTACAAAAAAAAATGATGGTTTCCTATGATTCTTCTACACTATCGGCCGAGGAGTATTTCTTAGGATCTTTTTTCGAGGCAGGCTGTTGAGGTTCTTCGGGAAGGGGCTGCAAATCAGCAAGATACTCCTCGATATTTGGGTCCGCTGGAATAGGATCCTCCTCTTCCAAAACCCAGTCAGGGAAAGACAACTTGAGCTTCTCGAAGATTTCCTTGTGACACACCTCTCAAAAGGGAGTTGTGTTGAAGGAAGGGTTAGATTCAAAGATCTTTTCCCAAATGTCATTTTGCCCTGCTCGGTAAGCTTGAAGGTTGAAGGAGCCCAACAATTTAGTGAAGGGGATGCTATTCAGATACTTCCGAATACAGTCCCTCTGAAGATCTGGTTTAATATGTTCAGGCTTGCTAGGAACTGCCATCTTCAATAGGCGTTCATTATCCAAAGACTTAAACTCGAGGCTCTCGCCAAAAGCAATAGCCTCATTTTTATGCTTCTTGGCCTCACGTTCGGTAGCATTAGCACGAGCAATTGATGAGTCAAGTTCCTTCTTCAAGGAATTCATCTCCTCATCATGTTTCTCCTTCAACTCTTCGGCTGCTTTCTTCAGCCGGTCCACCTCAGAATTGGCCTTTGCCAAATTCTCTTCACAGGTTTGCAGCAATGAGCCATTGCGGCCAACTCGGCTCAATGCCTCCATGTGTTGATAAAAGCTCAACACAGCATCCCTGGAATGACGGGAAGATTATCAGAAAATCTCATGAGAGATTACAAAACAATTAGCAAAGGATCAAGAAGAATAATACCTTGTGGAATGACGAACGAGAACGTCATCCTCCAGGGCTTCAAAGGCCTGGGGATCGGCAGGCAAAAGACCGAGAGAAGTTCATTCAGCAGCCTTCTCAGGATCCTATGTTGCCTGATCTGTCCGCGTCAACGTCCATTGTGGCATGAAGATCTCCTCAGAGTCTTTATTCTTTTTGGACTTCTTTAGGGCGGAAGCATCAGCTGAGTCATGCTTCCTTTTAGTTCGAATGGGAGAGGGGAGGTCTACCTCCTCCACCATTGGTTTTTTCCCTCTCCCCGAAGCCTCAACCACTGGCTTCAGGTTCCTGATACCCTTGTAGGAAGGGTCTGGAGGTGGTGCAGAAGCTACCTGTTCTGCAGTCAAGGCTCCAGGAGACCGTTGTTCAGCAGCCTTGGCAGCCTTCACCTGAAGACTTTCGAGATTCATTCTTGGAGGCACTACAAAGAAGAACGAAAGTCAAAGTTGAAAAAATTCACAGTATTTTCAAGAAAGTGATACATGGCAGTTAGAAAGCTCATGTTGAGCCAACCCCCAATACTGAAGGATGGAGTTGTATTCCATCTCATATCCATGTATCTCTTGGTACCATGGAATTGACTTGATCTTCCCAACGGCCGTTTTGTCTTCTTTGGATAAGGGAAGGACCCGGTTACCCTCAAAGTATGAAGTGTACTACTTCCAGACGGTCGGGAAGTTAAGATCTGATTGAGGTGCTCGGCAGAAAAAATACCGCTTGTGCCATCCTTTATGATTGGAAGGGCAAGTTCCTTTGGCAAAAATGCTACTTGTCCAGTGAAGCTCGACTTTGTTGCGCTTAGAAAGCACAACCCAACCAGGAGGGTGGGAAATAGAAAGAACATGAAAATGTACAAAAAGAGGAAGAGAAGGTGTGATGCCAAGTTCAAAGCATAAACCCAAGAAGCCGACGATGAGACGCTAGCTATTGGGAAGAAACATTCTGGGACAAATGTCCCAGTGATTCAGAATGGCCGCAAACAAAGGATTGAAGAAGGGAAAGCGAACCCCGCTTTCCAGTGTATCAATATATAGGGAAAATTCGCCCGGGAGTGTCGAATCGACTCTCTCATCAAAATTGGAGCCCTAAGATGGTACGAAGAAGGAAAATCAAAACCCTGGACGGCTAAAGGAAGGTTTTCCTCATTATAGGAGGAAGCAACAGAGTCAGGTCCACCGGCGGATTTGGTAGGTTGTCTTGACTGCCCAGAAGACTCGGCAGTCACCGTAGGAGTCATGGATGGTCGAGACTCAAGAAGGGCAGAAGAAGTCTCATCTTTTTCTTCTACTCTTCTCTGTTGGCTAACTTCTGCGAAGTCACGCTGTTTGCAAAATAAAATAACCACAAGCGCACAGTATCGTGTAGCTAAAGGGTCGATCTCAAGGAGATATGCCACCTAGAATTCAACTTCTTAATAGTAATGCGAGAGTGGAATGATTCAATTTTTGTTAACTAATTACTTAAACTAAACCAACGATCCTAATCCATACATCTAATGCAATCGAATTGAAACGGAAAAAAATAAAGCAAACATAACTAATGCATAAATAAAAGACAAGAAAAAAAATGCAGATGCAACACCACCCGCCACCAGAAGCAAAGGCACGACTGTAGGCTTGCTTCGGTTATGTGGTCCGAGATAATGAATGAACAGGTAGAAAGTAAATAACAGAAAGTAAATAACAAAGCAATAAAAGGAAAAGGAAGCCTTAACCAAAGAGAGGCACCACTGTAGGCATCTCTGATCAAGGATCCAGGGGAAGGGAGAACAGTAAGTAAATGCTGAAATTTAAATCCTAAATTAAGAATATGGAGGGGTAGATAGAAGCGGGAATGGAGGGGGGAGAGAAGACTATTGAAGAATCTTACTTACTTGCATCTTCTAAACAAAACTTGAATAAACAATCCGAATCTCAACCAACCCTAACAACCAGATCTAGAATAAACTAGATCTGCAATTGCTAGACCCAGAGAGAAAGCGAATCCTCTTGAAACTTGAACTTGAACTTGAAATTGCATTGATAAAACTAAAGGAATTACACTTGCATAAAAGAAAAATTACACAACTTCAATCTTCCTAAACATTCAATCTAAAAACTAGAACTAGAGCCCACAAATTATTCAAAGAACTAGAGAAAACTAGAGCAAACTAAAGAGAATAGAAAGTGCAAGACTAAAGTAAAAGTAAAGAGAAAGTAAAGTGTGTACACCTTAGAGGGAGGTGATATTTATAGAAGAAGGAGAATAATTTACAACCAAAGAAATAAAATAATAATACCTAATAATAATGCTAATAATAATAATAATAATAATAATAATAACAAAAGAGTAAAATAGAAAAAGAAAACAAATAAAGAAAGAGCAAAATTCGTTAGAAATAAGGATAGAGAGAGAGAGAATGTGGGGAGAAATAAAATAAAATAAAAAATAGAAATACGTTAAGAAGGAAAGTGGAAAAAATAATAATAAAAAAATAAAACTTAAGATTGAGTTACACGTAGAGAAGGTGGAGAAGAAAGAGAAAGAGTGGAAGAAGGAAAGAAGGAAAGAAGGAAGAAAAAAATAACACTTTTAGAAAAACGATTTTGGGTTAATTAAGGAAAAAGAATAAAATAAAATAATGAAAATAATAGAAAGTGGGAAGAGAGAGAAAAAAACTAATTAGAGAAATAAATAAAATCTAACAAAATAAAATCTTCTAAAATAGAAAATCCTAGTCTTTGACTACTTGTGGGCCCCATACAATTCTCAATTATAATAAAGAAAAAAATAAAATAAAAATCCTAATCTAATTTTATAAGATATTCTGGAGTTGGCCCATAATTGCATCTCTAGCCCATCATGCTCCAAATCAGGCCCACTTTCGCACTTGAGAATTTGAACGGACCTCTTGACATGTAAAACCGCATGTTTCATGCCCAAAACTCCAGATATTCGCTAAAGTTCTAAAAATTCATAAAATCTGCAAAAACAACATAAAACCCAAGGTAGCTCCACTCAAAGTGTTAAAAATGCATGTTTTATGCCCTAAGATTTCACACATAAATGTGCTCATCACACGCCAAAGAGCAGTTAGGGTTTTCTTATCACTATCCGACTGCCTAGAGGAGATAGAAACAAATGGCTCATCACTACTATCGCCTTTACCGGCGCTAGGCACAGGGGAATTTTCAGAAGAAACCCTATTATCTTCCATTACTAAAAGATCTGTTTGTGGTTTCTAGAGAAAAAAGAAACCTGGAGATGAAAGTAAACTTTGCAAGGGAGTCAGTAAACTTACTGAATCACTGAGGCAGAAAGCTTGAGAACGGGAGGATCGTGAAGGCGCGAAGAAGACGACGAGGTTTCAAAATCCCAGACAAGGAGAATGAAACCTACGGAGACAATGAACCACTTTTAAGCACCCGCACGAGTGTTCGAGGACGTGTACGATCGAGATGAATTCGGCATCAACGATCGAGATTTGAAGACGGTTCGAAAGTTTGAACTCACGAATCCAAAACAGGCGTTCAGAAACCGTCATTTTGATTGCGTGAGCAACGATAGTTTCGGCTGCAAAGGATGCGTGACGTCACCTTACAATGCTCGAGGAAAAGACGACACAACCGCATTAAATGTGATATGACATTCAATGGGTTGAGAAAGATGCAAGACTTTTGTTCGACAAAGAACCCAGTTAAAAACCAAGCCCTCGGGATCGACCGAACGCTTGATTTGGGGGGCTCGTGATACGGATAATATATGATTGAACTTGGTTCATTATTGGTTTGACCCTCGACTCTGATCGGGACAAAAGGAATCGACTCGTTTCCGAGGGAGCCCGGTCCCTGAGATAGCTTGTTGAGGAAGAAAACTTACTCAGTCACAAGCACGCCCTAATCCGATACTTTCGGAGTAGGTTAATTAACCTGGTGACGGCTAGTAGAATTCGGTGGCTGTCACTCATTGCTATTATATGGATAACTATCAGATAACAGTCGGGTTATCCTAGGAGTCATCTACTAGTCAAGACTAGTAGAAGTCTATCACTCAATGGATTTATCAGTTAAGATCCAACAACTATCTGAAGAAGGCTCAAATACATCCAATGAAGAAGATTCGAAGGTACACTCTATATAAGACATCACCTACCCACAAGGTAGAGGACGGACAAAAACACTCAGATGCTTACTATCTGAATCGTATTCTTGTTATTCATTCCTTAGCTCTGTGCTCAAGCAGAGCCGTTTGTGATTAAATTCATCAACCGACTTAGCCTTCGGAGGTGGACTCCCGATCCCAGCGGTCGGGCCACATCCGACGCTTTATTTTGTAGGTCATTCTCAGGAGATCTAAGGGCTGAGCAGATTTTGGACGCATCATTTGGTAAAACAACACTTCATTCATTAAAGAAAGAAAAGTACAGACACACGAACAAAAGAAAAATACAGACACACGAGCATGAAAACACAAGGTTCAAACCGAACCAAGTAGCGGAATGCGACCAAACTGTCATACATGCAATAGACAGGGTCCTCCAGAGTAAGGGATGGGTCAAGCCCTCCGGATAGGGTCAAGCCCAGTATACCCTTAGAAAGAAAGCTGCAACCAATACAACACCAAATAAGCACAGGCACCCACATTGGGAGACAAAATACACGCCACAAAGGCGGACACACAACACGCCACCAGGGCGGACACAAAAGTTGTTCGGTTGTGGCAGTGGTAACATCAAAAGTGCAGAGGAAGGTCGGACCTGCCATCCGGCTTTGCCGTAGAGGCGTTCAAGCTTGCCGTAGAAAAACTTGGATCCAAATGTGGAGTTAATTTGCTGTGTGCACCAACGATCACTGCAACTAAAGAAGTTATTTGTTATTTAAAACTGAAGAAAGGAAAAAAGAGGTGCTGCAACCAGGGAGAGAGATTGGCAAGAAAAACAAATAGATCGAAGCCAAACAACTACAGATCTGGATGTCCGAGCAAAAATACGGAGATCGGAGACCGGAAGGTGGAGATGTAATTGATTACAAATGCTGGGCGTATGTGTAATTTGTCCAATTATAAAATAACCGAATACAAAAACCATACTCTACATATCCGAACCGTACTAATGATATGGTTTTCGATTTCAGGACAAACCCGTATCCACCTGACAGCTTCCCCGGGTGGATTTGTTGCCAGCCGGCCGGCCCTCAGTTAACGAAAAGAAGACGGCTGATAATATAACGGGGTCAATGAAGGCAAGGAGGTCTGAACGAGGATATTAAGTGATGGCTGAGAGCTCTAGTTCCCCAGCAGATTCATCGCCTTCGTTTTTCCGAGGGCATTGGGAAGGTTGGAAAGGCTATTGGGGCGAGAAATTTGCATTCCTTGATGACTACAGCAAGTTTATTAAACGTGAAAAGCCGATACGCTCATGGTCTGATTCCGATGTTGAAGAATTCATTGCTTCCGAATCAGTCCACGGCCCAACTGTAAATTTCATTCTTGATTATTCTTATGTGATTCGTATCTGATTTCCTTTTTGAGTCAATTTTGTGACCTATTCGCTTTTGTACTTATAATTTTATGATCTCTAGTCTCTGTTACTACTCGTCTTTGTGATGATCATTTTACTTTGATGAACTTCAAGCTTTTGAGTGTTGATTTTTGTTTAATTTTCCGATATTCCAGTATGCTTTATACTACTTTATAGTCTTCTATAGGAAGTCTATGTACAATCAGACTTTATCTGAGTAGTTTCTTAATTTAGAATCCCTAAAATGCTTACCCAGAAAAAAAGAAAATAAAGCTTCACAATCACGGCTAATAAAGGACGATGTTAGTGTACATGAGCTGGACTCTAGGAGTTTCTGGTAACGCTCCCTAGAACCCTAGTTGATTGTATTGCTTTTTCCTTTATTTGGGTAAAGATAGTGCTTTAGTCATTCTCTAACCTCTTGGATTGACACTATGGAAGAACATATATCCTTTCTTTGACTTGAAGGGATTGGTGTTGACTTAAGATGATCAAGCCATCATCATGTGATACATGAAGAATTTACTGCTATATTAAGGAAAGAAATCCGAAGTTTTTAAATACTGGAACTCAATTGTTGGAGGAAGTTTGTGGTTTATTGTAAGTGGCTTGTCATGTTTTCACTCTTTCATTTTGGGAGGTGGGGGAGTGGGGGGGGGGGGGGGGGGTTCAAGGGGGTTATATTTAAGATCTTCACTATAGAAGCTAGAGGAAGTGCCTTCCGTTCATTCTTTTTTGGGTTCATATATATCTTGGTTTTTATGAAGGATTATAATTGTGAAGACCGACAGATCATACAGACAGATAATGACTGACAGGTATATTAACTTTGTAAATGACTAATGCAGTCTCAGGTTAAAAAATAGCCTCTCTTTTTTTCATTATATAGATTTAAGCTTGAATATTTTTGGGCTTTAAAATTGTAATAGACAAAAAATGAAACCTAAAACGTAGGTGTAAAGGAGGTGCTTGAAATTAGGATTTTGTTTTGTAATTAATTATATAAGTTTTTCAGTATGCTATTTTTAAGTTGATATCCTTGTCAAGTCCATAGCTTTGAAGATAAGCTTAGATGTCTAGTGACTATGATACTAACGAATTTAGTATTTTGATTTCTTACATCTTTCATGTGAATATATTTACACCCTCCCTTCACACAAGTTGATGAATGAATTGATTTGAGATTGTGTGCTTGTAGTATATTATTTGGGTTTGGCTGGTTTGGCTTATCTAGTATCTCTCTCTCTCTCTCTCCCTCTCATGACTTTCAGCTTTATTTTTTTTTCCTCTATAAAAGACCTGGTTTTTGGATACTAAAATTTGACGTAATCGTTTACTGAATCTATGAATGGGATCAGATATACACTCCCATCTCTGTGAGATCTCTCCTTCAGCTATTCATATCTTCCTACCTTCCTACTTTGTGGATTGATTACCTGCAGGCTGGTTTGGTTGGCCTGCGTCACCGTCCTTGAACTGAGCTTCAGTTCTTCCCCATTCTCCCTTGCTGAACATGTTGGTTAGATGCTCACTTGCTGAATGCTTAATCACCAGTTCACGTCCTGGGAACAGCCTCTGTGGAAACATGGGTAAGGCTGCATACATTTGACCCTTTCCATACCTTGCTAAATGTGGTAGCCTAGTGACTGGGTATGGCTTCTTTTTTTTCCTCTCTCTCTCTCTCTCCCCCTATTCCTGATAGCTTAGAAATACTTTTAGGTGGAACTTGGATTTCTTGATTAATCTGAACTGTATCAAATATTATAGACAGAGATTTTAGTTTATAGAGGAGATAATATTAGTAAATGACACTGAACCTAAGTGCCTTTTGTGTTGCTGTTGGGCAGATAGTCAGTATATGTTGATTCAGCTAAACCTAGTTGGCTGTAGGATTCATCTACAGAGGTTCATATGTAGCTACATGCTGGCTTCCTATTCAACATTGAAATGAGGTTCTGGTTCTGTATTTTTTTGAGAAAGGGGTGGGGTTGTTTCCTTGGTCATTTTAAGCCTATCCCGGTCTCTTTTAATTCCTTCAATCTGAATCATATTACTCTGTACTGTTACAAAGTATTTGGCCTCAAAAACAAGATTTTAAGATGATGTTTTTTTTCTTCTTTTGTCTCCCTTGCTATCAAAGTGATCTGCTAGCCTGTAAGACATAAGGTCTTAGTTAAAAATATTGTCCTTACATGATTTTGCTTCTTGGTATACTTAGTGATATAACAAAACTATAGTAGCCTCCTTCTGGAAATGGTTTTGATGGAGTTCTGATGCAGGATGATATGGCAAAACCTTGAAGCTTCTTGGTTATAGAGCCCTGGCATAAAAACTGTGACGTTGAACAAATAAATAAATAAGTAATTAGTAAATAAATATAGGAAGATTAATTTGAGAGGGACCTAAATAGTTAGAAGTAACAACAACAACAACAATAACAACTGCAACCACAATCCAGCCTTATCCCAACTAATTGGGTAATGCTGGACAAATAGATTCCCTTCTGGTAATGGGCCCAGCCAATTGTATGATTCTGGGATTAAAGCCGAACTTGGTGCTGGGTAGGTTGGGGGTGGGGGAGAATTTTCCTGCCAGCCTTACCCCAGCAATATTTGCTGAGAAGCTATTTTGATGCCTTGACCTCAGGCTACAGCTGTGGTCTACTGACTACCGTGCCAAGGCCCACCCCTTGTATAGAAGCTGATATTAGGAACCAAATCAGGCTGATACAATGATGAACTATGTTCTAATTACTAAGCCAATATGCTAGCAGTTGTTGATTATGACTAGAAAAAAAAAAATAGGAGAATTTAATTATCTTTTGCTGTGAACCGCATAAAGGTTTCATTAGTCAGAAAAGTTTTATGCATGGGATACACCATTGTTGGTTTCTTGAGCCCGTATAATTTTTCTAGTAATACATTGAGTTGTTGAATGACAAGTTTGGATTTCAGATCCAGAAAGAAAGGATGACCTATTGGATAGAATGCTAGATGAACTATTCAATATTCCAATCTGTTACAGCAATTATATATTTTTATAAGTTGTAGTAACTTCCCTAAACTTCTTGTTTCTAATTTTGCATGTGCATGTATATTATTTCACTCTGTGCCAATCAAATATAAAGCTTTTATTTAGAGACATGTGCAGATCTATGTGTCATTGCAAGATGTTTTACTAATCCTAATGTCCTAGCATATTTTTGGTAGTCATTTTGGCTTTGTATCTGTTGCATTTCAGTTCCTGATCTTTCCACTGAGCATGTATAACTCTGAATATCATTTCTTTGAGTGTGTAATTTTTTTCTCCTGGTTCTTTACGTAATCTGAATTCATTAAATAACACAACTGTTGATCTTGATTCTGCCATTCCAGCTGAAGGCTGCAAGGGAAGCAGTAAAATTTGCCGCAACTGGAAGTATTATTGGAGCAATCTCGACTGCTGGAATTGCTTGGAAGTATTCTAGGAGCCCTCACGGTATTATTTTTATATTACCGCCATTTTATCTGGAGAGTCATTTTTACATTTTTTCAGATGATCATCGAATTGCTTCAATTTATCTGTCCCTTATTTCCTGGAACATACAAGCCTGTTACATGAAATGTGCCAAACCTGAAGCAAGCCACCCAAAAAATATAGGCATTTGTGGGTTCAATGTGAAAATTGTTATGGATTAAATTATAAGAAATTTTTTAGCCACCCCAAAAATGAATATGATGTAGGGCAAACCCTAGAAACCAGGAGGTCTACAAAGGGGGCTACTAGACTCTTAGAATGAGACACCTATCCTTGACTTTATAGTGCTTCCCTTGGCCCTTTCTATTGTCTGTGACAATCTGCACCACATTCTTCTTACCCACATTATTTGCCACATTCTGTGGTCTTTCATATGATTGTTAGCATCCACAGATCTCAAGAATACTGTCCTCCTATTACAATACACCACGAAGTTGATGATGGAGTTTTTCGTTGGACCAGTCCATCCATCAGACATAATGGCTCATCAATAAGTTAAAGGGTCTCATACCCGTGATGTATTGCTGCAATTCCTCCTTTTGTGTAAGGTAGGTGGTTATCACCTCTTTAGGGGTGGATTCCTCATATCCAGGACCTGCCTCTATAATAGTATCTATCATTATGCTTTTAGTATGGTCCCTTAGCTGTGTTTGTTGGAATGGAACTAAAGAGCATCCACTTTGCCGCTGCACTTTAAACCTTGCCCTTTATGTTCTTCCATGCACTTGTTATCTTGGGCTGCTTGGTCCCCTCTTCCTGAAAAAATCAGGATTGTGCTCTAGGATTGGGTCCTGACAATATGGATAATCAAATGCTGTTGTCAAAGACCCTCTGACTCTGTGATCTACTAAAAATACCATAAATACCACCCATTCCCCTTGCTTCAGATGCTCCAGCCCTAGAGGGACAAACTCCTTAGCTTTAGCTTGGCCCTCTCCTTCTCTTGCTGGTGCAATGCTTTGCTCTCTACCATCGCACGCCTCATCTCCCTCTCCTCTTGCTCTTTGCCCATATCAACAGGGTCAAAATCCTCTTCAGAATCTGAATCAACCTTGTATGCTGAAGGTTCCCACACTGCCTTATCTAGTGCTTTGTCCACTCTCCTCTTCTCCTCATTCTTCTTCCCCCTTCCCTCTCTCTATCTTCTTGATTGCATTCACTACCTCAGCATTGGACTCGTGCATGCGACCACATCCTTCAAACTCCCAATGATGTGTGCTTTGAACCTGTTAATGCCACCTGAATTTAACTTCTTACCATAGATTTTACGTTGTGTTTTGTTCTTGTTTCCATCAATTGCTGAACAATAATGCTTGCGGGGTTGACCCTCCCTCCCTCCTACTGCTTGTCTCTATGGTTGTCCCTGTTGTCCACCCTGTGAGCCACCTCCCCTCCGACTTCCACCAGCAGACATGATCATTGTCGCATATCAAATGATCGCATAAGTCACTGAGCAACACTAAAATAATTTTCTCCAGACAAAAATACAATTATGTACATAGCTAGCAATTTTTCCCTTGCCCATGTATTTAAAAAAATATATATATAAAATGAATTTTTAAAATTTTTGGACAAAAAATAGGCAGGCTATTTATACCAAAACCGGTGATGAAATCACATGGGCAGCACTTCAAAAACATATGCATAGCTTTTCCATAATTTTCAAAACCTTTTTCCCTATTTCTTCCCATTTTCCATAATTAATTATATATATTTTTATAAATATTTGATAATTTTTAGAAAATAAAATAATTATTTATTGGGTGAAAAAATATTTTGACTTGTGAGACGGTGGATCTGCTCATGGTATTCCACATATACTTATTCCTTCACTATACCAGACATATATCATATATATATATATTTGTTGCATTTTTAGTGTAGGAAAATATAATTTTTGATGCCCAAAAATAAATAAATAAATTACTTTGTGAAAAAAATTCCTACACCGCGAGTTTGTAGATCAGTATACAGTATTCAACATACTTTAAATTCATACCCATCCAACAACATTCAAGCATCCATTTTGTAAAAATTAAGTTTGGAGAACTGTGGTTACCTCTGAGATGAAGATCTCTAAGAATTGAGTAAAATGCCGCTTGATTGACGCAATTGCCGGAAAGAATCACGCAAGATTCACCCCCATATGTCCAAGCTCGAAGCAAAAATAGCAAGAATCAACAAAAATCAGGAGAAACATGCAACCTTGAGTCAAACTTTAGCCAATATGAGGCAAAAGTGCGCCTAGTTTCTGCTTTTATAATATGGAAAAAAGACAATATATCGCCCTTGTTTTGGCGATATATAGTCGATATTGGCAAATTTCGGTTTTGCCTATGGGTGTTTTGTCACTATGTAGCAGCAGTGAAATTTTGCCCAGTTTCGGCGATATTTCCTGCCATGGTTGTGCAAACGGGGGAGGGGGTAGGGGGTCTCGTGATGGGTTGGGGAGGTGTGGTGGTTGCTAGGGTTGCTGCATTTGAGGGGGAAGGGAAGGGGAGGGGAGGTGCTGCAATGGTGGTAGGGTGAAGGAGAAAGGGGCTGGGGTTGTTTACTTATTTGTAGAGCTGTTGTAGTTTTTTGAAGTTGTTGGAGACTGGAAGAAAAGTTCTGGAGCGTCAAAAAGGTGCTCAAGTTTGAAAAAGAACTCACAATCTTGACTCAACCGTGGCCCCTCAACAGGGCCTCAATGCTTAACTCAATCAATTAATTTTAAATAATCAGACTTAAGAAATACAATAAAAGACTAGGCTTATTTATAGCCTACTAAAGACTCCAAACTAATAGGGAATTCCTTAAAATTTAAGATCTTCCTTACAATTAATCTCAGCCACACAATAAGACTTTAATTTAAATTAGACATCTAATGGAATCTTCTTGAAAATAGATTCCTCCTAAGACTCTAGGACTCCAACATAAGGAAAGGTACTCCTCTTGTAATAAAGGACTTACAAGAGTCCTTTAAAGCAAGTCTCCTAAGGACTCAAGAACTCAATGTCAAATCAAACAGGACTTCTAAACTAAACAAGACTCTTGAAAATTAAGAAGTGAAAATCTAAAAGTTAGCTCCAGCAATTAATTGGCGCTGGAATTGACCAAAATAGCCTTCTAAGAGAGTTTGGCCAGCCCTAAGTGCACCACCTTGGTGGGGCCTTGGGGCCCACAGCAGGATTTCGGCCAGGGGGTGATCCTTGTTCGCATCAACAATTTCAGTTGGGTTTAGCCTGAGTGGTGTCAAAACTGGCCCAGCCTAGCACATTAGCCTCAATACTGATCTCAGCTAACGATGTCAATGTTGAAAATCTGTATTCATGTAGGTGTTCATTTAGGGGAAGCCATATTTGAAAAATCTGTTTCCTGAAACTATTGGAATACATTTGAAAGCTAATTGAATGTGGACAAGGATATTTCAATTTCAACTGAATATTACCAACCCACTTAGTTTCGATTAAAGATATAATAAAATGATATTTATAAGTAAAATTGATGTTATATTACAAGTAATTATACAAGAACTCAAATGAAAAAAGAGAAAGCAAAATATCATGAGAAAATCTGGTTAATTACAGGTATGACACTTCAAGGGTAGTCATGATTCTTAACCATTGAAGAGTAAGGGGATTATACATACTGAAGACAGGGTTCCACCCTGGAAATTCTCAAGGGATATAGGGCGAAATGCCTTTCCTACTTCAGACATCCAGCCCTAGTAGGGTAGTTGATCCAACCCTTGTTCACCACATTGTCTTTCTCCAGTTCTCTACTACCCAATGCAGAGACTGAGACTTCGGTATCACTCTCTTTATGCTTATGGCTCATGATTCCACTCTCTAATCTATCCTAGGGATATAAGTGGGTAGGTGAAAAATCCATATCCACTTAGCATGTCTCCACATTTGAAATATCGACTTGCAGAAACTATTTCAATCCTTTCATAAGCTAATCAGATGCTATGGATTGATAATTATCGGCTAAGCTGTATCCGTTTGACCGATCTTCCTTCTGCTACTCTAGAATTGCTTTAAAGTCTGTCGGCCACACATGTGCATATTCTAGTTGAGCATTATTAAAAATTTTTTCGATGGCAATGTTTCTAAATTGCATATTCGGGTAGAAATTTTTGAGTTTGACTCTCAAAACTGCAAGTGAATCCCGACCCTATAAATTATAGGGAAAATTTCAAGGATACCCTATGACATAGCATAGAACTATTCTTCTCTTTATACTTTCTGTTTTCACTTTTCAGTGTATCCTTATTTCAGTTGATTCTTAAACTTTCTCTTCCGCTGTTTTCCTGGTTTACCGTTCAGAGATTCTTAATATTACCTCACTGGTTATTATTCACATATTTATTTTGTTTATTTTGGATCCAATTAAAATTTGCATTATTTCCCACCACCTTTTTTTGCAGTTCAGTTTACAAAATCCATTACCTTAGGCTCCCTACTTCGTGGATACTTCTTGAGTAATATTACGTGCTATGTTGCTGGTACTCTGCCTGTATCACAACATAAAATCTTACTTGAAAGTTGAAACATCATCCATAGTAAATTTCTTTGTAAATGCAAAGTACATTGTAGAGTTTTTTAATGTTTTACATTTGAACATTTTTCAACTAGTGAAATTTTACTCGACTTTTTGTCGTAAAAACTTTTACGGTGAACTTTCCAGGTAAAATTTTTTGCCAAAACAAATAGAGCCTATATATCATGCTTCTCTTGCTCCGCGTACTGTTGAATGGGGGTAGTAGGGAGGGGTGTGCAGTTTTGGATTGCATTTAGTTTATGTGAAACATTAATAGTGTTGAATGTGGATTTATCATGGCCTTTTAGTCTTACCTATCGTGCAAACACCATGGATTCCCGAATATGATACACTGGGTATTAGTGGTTCTCTTCTTTGGGGTTTTAGAAGTCATATAATGTTGATACTGCTGTAATTTTGTTCTGGCTTCTGTCATTCAATGTCTACTTCAAGCATACAACAACCTGCCTTGCCACTTCAGGAAATATATTTAAATTTGTACTTCCTTTCGTTAGAAGTGGATTTCTATTTAAGTAAATTCCCTTGTATATTCATTCATCCAAAAAGAAAAATTCCCTTGTATATAGTTTTTTGCTGAGTTCAAGGCAAAAAAATAAAACAAATGGTCAATAACAGGTGCTGCCTTGTCCTTGGGAGCTGGAGCTGTCTTTGGTTGGACCTTTGGACAAGAAATTGCAAATCACTGGCTACAGCTGTACAGGTTGGATACCATGGCTGCCCAGGTGAAATTCTTGGACTGGTGGGTGAACAAAACTGAGAGCCAGTGATGGATTCATAGCGTCCTTTATTGTTTTCCAATAAGAAATCCTTGTGTTCGTGACCAAGAAACTGTGAGACCACCTTCCTATCTTTTTTCTTGTGTTGGACATATGTAGCCAATCTCATTAAGTTGGGATATGGCTTGGATGTTGTTGTTCCTTTTCTTTAATAGAATTCCTATGCTCTTCTTTGATGGAGCCATAAAAATCTGCTCGAGCTTTTATCAGGTTACCAGTTTGGATTCGTGCACTGATAGCTTATCTGAATAAGATATGAGGTTGCATCAAGAGCCTGGAACATATAATGTTGTTGCTGATACATCAGCATGCACAGATCATCTTGTCTTGCCTGAAATGCAGATAATGAGCCATAGAAATACGTTCCTGGTCTTGTTTTAAGAAGCATACTTTAGACAAAGAATTCTTCCGGACAGTTGACAAAAACTGCTTGATTTTTTGGCACCGGATTCACCCATTTATTTTAAACAAATTATTCATGAATCATGATACTTATATTCTATGGCTTCCCATTCTTGTTTAGTTCCATCCGGGTCTCTTAATTCTTTGCAGACAAGGAGGTCCTTCGAAATTTATTAGTTGCCTAACATTAGAATACTTATAGAGTGGCTCTAAGTGCAATAAAGTTTGTAAAGTACGGGAAGTCTGAGTAAATGTCAAAAAGCATAGGCTTTGTTTGGCATTTTCATACTTATGTGATTAACTCCAAGTCTTTCTATATTTGGTCATCAAATTTCACTTTAGTTTGCATCCATGTCATTTTGATTTTATAAGTAAATAAAGATTAATTATAAAATATATTATATTAAATATGGTATAAAGTTTATTCAACTTATGCAATTACACGGGGTGATGATTACAAGAATTTCTTCTTCTTATTCCTTTTTTATTTTTTATGTTTATTTTGTTGAACAAATTGTATTGGCACCTCAAAATGGAGGCTTTAAAGCACTGACATCTCATTTTATGTTTAAAAAATACAGACACCCCAATTCATTAAGGGCCTGTTTGGTTACATGAGTCTGGAGATTTCAAATATCTAGAGATTTCAAATCTATGGAGTCATAATTTATAAAATTAATTGTTGTGGAATGAAATTTGTGGATTCATCCTAAAAAATTATTTGATTGACGTGATTTTTGTGAATGTGCAAATGTATAGCTTTTTTGAAATCTCTGGATTTCACCCTTTACCCATAAATCTACAAATTCACGTTTTTAGTGTAAAAAGGTGAATCTCTAGATTTCATGAATCTGGAGATTTTTACAACCAAACGGGTCAAAACCGGGGCACTTGTCAATCTATCTTTCAATTCTTGGAAGTTCTTCTCACAAGCGTCAGACCAAACAAACTTCTCTTCTTTCTTGGTTAGCTTAGTCATAGGAGTAGCCAACCGAGAAAAATTCTCAATAAACCTTCGTAGTAACCTTGCCAATCCAAGGAAACTTCTTATTTCCGACACCATCTTCGGTCTTTCCCAATCAGCCACAGCTTGGACTTTCTCACGATCAACATGAATACCTTCAGCAGAAACCACATGGCCGAGGAATACTACACTTTTGAGCCAGAAATCACACTTGCTAAATGTAGCATAAAGCTTCTTTTCTCGCAGTCTTCGCAAAGTGAAATCTAGATGCCTCGCATGCTCTTCTTCACTCTTCGAATAAATCAGGATATCGTCAATGAAGACGATCACAAACTTATCGAGCACATCGTGAAAGACTCTGTTCATGAGGTCCATGAACACTGCAGGAGCATTAGTTAATCCGAAAGGCATGACTCGGAACTCATAGTGGCCGTACCTTGTTCGAAAAGCTGTCTTGAAAATATCACCAGGGTTCACTTTCAACTGGTGATATCCAGATCTTAAATCAATCTTTGAGAACACGGCTGCACCCTTCAACTGATCAAAGAGATCATCAATTCTAGGCAGCGGGTATCTATTCTTGATAGTCAGCTTATTCAACTCACGATAGTCAATGCACAGACGCATACTACCATCCTTCTTCTTGACAAACAAGACCGGAGCTCCCCAAGGTGACACACTAGGTTGTACGAAACCTCTTTCAATGAGCTCATTCAACTGGTTTTGCAACTCCTTTAGCTCAGTAGGAGCCATCCTATACGGAGCCTTAGATACCGGAGCGGCACCAGAGATGAGATCAATAGAAAACTCAACATCCCTATCTGGAGGCACTCCCGATAGATCATCAGGGAAGACATCAACAAAGTCACAGACAATTTTGACTTCGTCAATACTTTTCTCCACTTTACTCTTGCCTTCAGATGAAGCATCATCTACTAGGGCATAGATTTGCATCAGTGCGGACAATATCTTTCTACAAACCCTTCTTTTCTCACCTTGATATTCAAAAACCGGACTTCCACCAACATGGAATTGGATCTTCCTTGAGGAACAAAGAAACACAGCTTTGTGGGCTATCAACCAGTCAATTCCCAAAATAACATCAAAGTCCTTCATCTCAAGAAGTACCAAATTGGCTTCCAAGTTCTTCTCACTAATCAACATAGGACATTTAACTAATCCTTTATCTAGTTTCACAACAGGACCAGTAAGTGTACTAATCAATAAACAACTAGACAATTTCTCAGGGATTATGTCAGTCTTCTTGATAAATGCAGATGATATGAACAAATGAGATGCACCCGTATCAAATAAAACAAATGCAGGAATAGAAGCAACTAACAATGTACCTGTAATCACTTCATGGCTCGGATCCTGTTCAGTACTGGAGATACTGAACACTCTACCAGAGGGAGGAGCAGGGCACTCTTCACCACTGGGGCAAGCTATTGGACAGGCTTCTTTGGACATTCACGAGCAAAATGACCAGTCTGCTAACAGTAAAAGCAAACAGGGTTGCTAGGTCCTACTAAAGTAGCCGCAACAGGGAGCTTTTGAACCAATGGCCTTGGATTTGCATTTACTGGCCTAGCACTTGCATTCACTGGTTGCCGATTCCCGCCATACTGCTTAAACTGGCCGGGCTGCTGAAAACCAGGGTTCTGACCTACACTCCTAGGCTTAAAAGCAGGAGTGGTATAGGGTGTAGGTCTCACAAAACGCCGATCATTACGATCCACCAATCCAGGGTTCCTAGACTACCAGGGCCTTTGCACACGAGCATTCTCCTTCTCGGTCTCTTCCAACTTCTTCGAGTTCTGCACCACTTGAGCATAGCTCACTATAGGCTGGACAATGAGGTAAGCTTTAATGGCAGGGCACACAGTCCTTTAAAGAATTTCTTCGCCTTGGCAAGATCAAGCTTCAGAGAATCAGGAGCAAAGAAATAAAGCTCCTCGAATTTCTGTTGGTACTCCAACACAGACAAAGATTCTTGCGCGAGAACCATGAACTTAGCTTCCTTCGCATCTTTCACTGCCTCAGGGAAGTAGTTCATGCAGAAAGCTTCCTTAAACAACTCCCAAGTGACAACACTTGCTTGCAAACCTTCCAAAACAGGCCGAGTAGAGGTCCACCAAGCGTCAGCTTCATGTTGCAACTTCTGCTCAGCAAAAAAAATCTTCTGGGCTTCCGTACATTGCAAATGACGAAAAGCCTTCTCCAACTCATGAAGCCACTTGTTAGGAAACAAGAGGTCCTTAGTAACACCAGTAAAGCTGGGCACTTGCATCTTCAGAAAACTTTCCATCAGATGAGTATAAGGAGTTCCAGCTAAACCTCCCGCATTCGGGACAACAGTATGAAGATTTCCATTAACACTTGCACGAGTTTCATTATGCAGAGTCATGAAACCGGTCATCATTTGGTTGAACTGGGCTGCTTGCTGCTGCATCATATTACCCATGATATTGGCAATATCATGAGAACTTCCAACATTCGGGGCACCGGGTATGTCATGGGTACCCGATCACCCAGTATTAGTATGCTGATCATGACCATCTTCAGGTATGTCACCATGACCATGACCACTAGATTCCCCACATCCACTTCTCAGAGTAACCATTCTGCAAAAACTGAGAACGTCAGAATACCAAATTTTGAAGTTTCAACATAATCCACAAGTCCAAATGATTTGAAAACTTAAATCATGCTTAAATACATCCATTTAGTCATCCAACAACAAATCATAGGGAAAAAATCACATTTTCCAAAAATCCAACACAAAATGAGTTCACTGGGTCCATTGGTCGATTGATTGGTCGACTGCCCAGTCGACCAATGAGTCGACCAATCAAGATAGAATACGAAAATTCGCATTATAAGCCTCATTTTCACATTCCAACTTCATTTTAACTTCTTCCAAAAGTGAGAGAGCTCAAGGGAAAGACTCCAAAGGTTATTCCAAGTGTTCTAGGAGTGATTTAGTACTTCAACAACAACACCACAACCTACATTCATCTCACACAAGGTAAAACTCTCATTTTCTCTTTCACTTTCATCTTCTCATGCTTGCATTTCAATCAAATCCATGTTTTGCTTGTATCCATTGTTAGAAATCATGTTTAGGAATACTTAGAAACATATTCCCTAGGTTTTAAACACTATTCCATGCATAGACAACAAGTTTTAACACCTTCTTGCACTTCTCGCAAAGTTTTCGTACCGAAATCGTTAACTTTAGAAAAATTTCATTTTCTCACAAACCGCTTAGAGTTTTCGCATGAAATCAATTGCTACATGCTCAAAATGATAATGTGAATATGTCCATATAGTTTGATTAAACCAATTTCAACTTTCCAAAAATCCAATTTTGACCTAGAATGCCAAAATCCCCAAATTCTTCTTGCTGAATTTTCCACTTTAGACTGAGATTTCGATCGATTTTCTTCAAATAAAATTTATAGACATGAAATTCTAAGTATTGTGTACATGGTAGTATCTTCAAATCAAATTTTCCCCAAATTTGAAAATTTCCAAAAATTACGAAAATACCCTTTTGACTTAAATCTTGAAATAACACTAACAACAATGTCTTTTGCTTCTTCTACAGACATTCACCATGCTGAGGGGTGTACGAGGATGAGGTCGGGGTCGTATGGTAGGGGCACTCAGAGGCAGAGGTCAGGTTCCTTCAGAGCCTAGACAGGAGGTTCGGAGACCAGACAGATTTGACACTCCACAGGCCGAGTTCTTATACGAGGCCTACTTCAGTTACTGTAACATTGAGCTGGGACGTCTACTACACCTTCGTCAACTCAGGGTCTTCAGGATTCAGCAGAGGTTCGACACTTTGCAGTGGACACATCTTTTCACAGAGGATCTGCCGATATACCCAGAGCTAGTGAGGTTGTTCTTCAGTAACCTAACCTATACTGAGGAGGCTAGAGGTCCAGGACATCCACTTCGGCTTGTCCTTAGGAGCAGGGTCCTTCAGACTTGGATCCGTTTCTCTACGACATCACTGGCTGAGATCTTGCGGGTCCCTCACTACCCAGATCAGTGCATATGGATACCTGTAGGGGCAGACATAGACAACTACTTGATGCCATATGAGCTGCGCGAGATATGCTCCACACTGTGGGATAGTTGCCGATGCTTCACTCTGTGGAACAGCGGGGGGATGACAGATTCAGCACGGGTCATCGGTCGCATTGTCGGCCAAAACATCATGCCGAAGGCTGGACATCACCACCGGGTCACAGTGATGGAAGCCTTAGTCATCAACGGCATCTACATGGGCTTCGAGATCGACCTTTCCTACATCATACAGCAGGTCATGCTGGATATGGTTCTGCGGCCTAGCATGCGGAACCTTTGCTATGGGAGGCTACTGACCTTAATTTTCAGGCATTTCGGGGTGAGTTTCGAGGATACACCAGTGGACACTGGTTCACGAGGATACATTATCGGGACTCGGACCATTCGTCAGATGAGGCTGCAACAGACTGTGAGATCTCCTAGTCCAGAGGGTGAGGAGGATGATGAGACAGAGGATGAGGAGCAGAAGTCAGAGGGTGGAGAGGAGGATGTCGGTCCGATAGTGATGATCAGGCCGGAGATGATATAGAGATGCACGAGGCTATGCCGGAGCATCACGAGTTTCCTTCCTCGCACTTTGAGACATGTGGTCCTTCTCATGCAGTTCCAGAGAATACAAATCTCAATGCACAGATGAGATCGATGACTTCCATGCTAGAGAGGATGGAGGTCAGGCAGAAGCAGATGTATGAGAGGATGGAGTCACGACATGATAGGATAGAGCATCAGGTGACTCAGCTATCAGAGGACTTCAGAGCTTACAGAGATCAGAGGAGATCACCTAGATAGATTGTACTTAGGATTTCCCTTTATGCTTTTCAGATGTAATCGTTGTAAAACTCTAAATATTAATGAAGTTCACTTTGTTTTCACTTTTATTATTGTGTATTATGCACTTTTCTTGTATTGCATTAAGTGAAAATTGTTTAAGTATAATTATTGTGCATTATTCAGAAGTATTCAATTATGCTTCATTATACAGTTTCTAGTCCAAGTGTTCTATTATTCATATCTAAGAGTAGATGAGTCACTTCTTGATCTATGACTCAGGAATGTTCTGTTACTATTTTCTGTAGTTAGGATTTTCTTGAACTTTGGGCTCTGATACCATTCTGTCACATCCTCCCAGCCGGTACCCTAACTGGCATACCCGAGAGTGTGATCCACAACCCCGAAGATCAAGTATCGAGGAAATCATCCTCCCACATATAAAATAACATAATCATAAACAGGAAATAATCAAGGTTTAATATTATAAACAAGCAACAAAACAAGAATGAATAAACAATATAATTAGATTGCGGAAAATGATACCAGAGATCTGTAGATATCAAAAGAAGTAAAGTGAGGCGGAAACTCACTCCACAAAATACAACGGAACGCAGTATGTAAGTCTAAAAGAAATAACAACTAAATCAAAAGAACTAAGAAAGATAACTAAACATCAGAGTTTTCTATTCAATAGATGACGTCTTCAAGATAGTGGACTTCATCAATCCATTTGAGACGTTCCACCTCCACGTTGTCTTTAATAGTAGTACGCAGCTTGATCAACTAAGGGATCATCAAAGTAATCTTGATTGTTGCCAACACCTTGCGTGAAGTACGCTTCATCGGCTTGCGCTTCATCGTACTGTTCGCCATAGTAATCAATACCTATAGAATAGTCTGACAAAACAATGTACAAAAAGGAATGAGTTTCGAAGAAACTCAATAAGGTAGTTAATCCATAACAACATAAATAACATGAAAGCAAACCATAACAAGATGCAATGCAATATGAAACAAGTAATGTATGTATGCATCTAAACTCTATGTACGCTGGTCTCTATGGCAGACCTGCTTTAAGTCATAGCACCGTACTTCCTTGGGTAGATCACGCATATGGCTCCTGTTGGTAGTGGGTCCGGCATCCCTCAGGACAAACCATGGCAAGGGATTAAGTCAACACTCTCTCTCACAACCATTTGGCATAAGTACCGGCGCATGTCAGGGAAAAACCTAGCCCAATGCAAGTCATCTACTCAGTTACATCAACTCAGGTCCAGATACTTCCATTCCTCGCCCCGGGCGATCCTTTCCGGTATCCTTTCCACTAGAGTCCTAATAGTCCCGGACTCCAGACTCATCAACCCTATTGGTTATCCACATATGGTAAACGGGAAGCTCTCATGTCCTCTCACGAATATAACTCACCGGTCTCGAGCGCCCATGAGCCCAAGTCTAGCCATATGCAACCCTCCAATAAATGGCCCCCACAATGTGATTCCCGTCCTCTCACGGATATAACTCACCAGTCTTGAGCGCCCGTGAATCCCCATTGCTGCCACGGGTCGTTCGGTCTCAATACCCTTCCGAATCGGGTCTGATATAACAGGGGTACAACCTAACCAAACACTGCTAGACAGCCCTAGGTATGACAACCAATGATTCGGGAAAGTGTCGATGGGCAACCCCGGAAACATCCCATACTATTTCCGATAATGTCCAAGGACAAAAGTGTCAAAAGGACACCTCCCAATCCCAAACCAAACTTAATCAAACACAGTCTCAGATCAGTCATGACATATACAATCAACAACTCATTATATAAAAGAGAATGTAAAGTCATGATCAAATCATTAAACAATACAAGTAATAAGCAATCGACATAAGTAAATGTAATTTATTGTAAACATAGGAGATCTTTATGTAATTTGCCCTTTATAATTTACCTTATTGGTTATTGTATAGGTTTTGCAATTTTACCAAAAAAGAAAGGAAAATTTACAAGGCCCCCTTGAGTTTCTCCTTAAAATTAATGTTAGCCCTTGAGTTTTATCAATCAAAACCCCTCTAGAATGAAAATATATCAAGGACACTTCCTAGTATCAAGAAATCATAGTTAAATGTTGATGTAATTAGGTTAAACTATTCAAAAAGGCAAGAATAACCTTGAGTGAAAAACCTCATGCTAACTCCTTTCTTCATCTTCCTTTACCCTCTACGAGTTCTTCCTCTCCCAATCATAAATCCTCACAAAGTTGGAGATATGGGTGATAGGTAGTGTTTTTTTAACTTAAGATGTGGGATAATATTGGAAATGGATAACAAAAAACTAGGTGAGACTAGCGGCGTTACTAATAAGGGGTTTTGACTAATAAATTGGGTAACTCAGGGGATTGCATTAAAAAATTTCCAAAAAAGCTATGTACGTTGCAACTTACTATTTGGTCAAACTAGGATCGAACCCCCAATAGTCGAGCTAAAACCTGTTCATAGAGGAAAATTGTCACATCCCCCCAGCTGATACCCTATCTAAAATACCCAAATGTGTAATCCACAGCCCCGAAGATCAAGTTTTAGGAGATCATATACCCACATAGCACAATAATATAATCAAGAGCAAGAACAAATCATTGTATTAAAGAAATTTAAAAACAATCAAGAACTAAATCTCAGAATGATCACAAAAGAATATTAGAGTGCGGAATAAAACAAAATCAAAGTATAGAGTATAGCGGAAATAAACTTCAATGAAGAAGGTAGGTTAATCTCTAATGTATTACAACCGAATTAAATAAAGGAAACTAAGAATTGTTCTAAAGCTAAACATAATGAGTATCTATATGTCCATCAAACAGTGTCTAGACTCAAATGTCTCCGTCTCCAGTACAGGATACTCTAGCTCCAAGATATGGCTAATCCTAGTACGCATCGTCATCACACTGGTATACTTCATTGTGATGTTCATAATCGCTAGTATCTTGAAAACCATATGAGTCACACACCATGGCCTCATAGTTTGGGATCTCACAGTCTTCTGTTCCTGCAACACAATCTAAAGAAAACATGTTCCCTGAAGGGTGAGCTCAAAAGAACTCAGCAAGCAGTTCAAACACAATTAACAATTATAACAATCACAATTTCAAGAACAGGAGCAAGGCATGAATGCAAATGATATGAAACAGTTTGCAAGTATGCTTCTAACTCTATATATGCTAGTCTCTATTGGCAGACACATTAAGATAAATCATCGTACTCCTTTGGCGGATACCCGAAAGGGGCCATTTATTGGTAGGGTTGCAAATGGATAGACTTGGGCTCACGGGCGCTCAAGACCGGTAACCAATCCGTGAGAGCTTCCCGTTTACCATTTGTGGATGACCAATAGGGTTGATGAGTCTGTAGTCTGAGTTGGTTGTAGCCATAGGATACGCTGACTCTAGTGTGAAGGATACGGAACCGAGTTGGTCGGTGCCATAGGGAAAGTATCTGGATCTAACATGATACGACTGAGTAGATGACTCACATTGGGCTAGGCTTCGCCGTGACATGCGCCAATACTTATACAATGGTGATGTGAGAGAGTGGTGACTTAATCCCCAACCATGGTTTCTGATGAGGACTTTACCCAATTACCCCGGAAAACCCAAGATATCATTTATGATTGAGGGGGAGTGACAGACGACCTAAAGAAGTATGGTGCTATGGCTTAAAGCATGTCTACCTTAGAGGCTAGCATACTTAGAGTTAGAATCATATTTCATCATTGTCTCATATCATCTTGCATCATATTGTGACTTGTATCGTATGATTTGTGTATTGTGGGACAATTCGCCTTGCTAAGTTCTTTGAACTCATTTCATTTCTGCAATTGTTTTTGTTAGACATATTTGCAGGTACCGAAGACATTGATGGCTCCTACTATGAGGCGGTGCAGGATCCCTCATACTACGGTGAAGGTCCTGGCTATTACGAAGATTATGGTGAAGGTGCCGAGGGTGATTACCCTCCGTACTAGAGTTAGTCCGACCTTGATTTGGGAGAGGCCTTGCTTAGTCTCCTCTGTGTACACATACGAGGACACTCTATTCCTGACGGAGGAGACTCTAGCCTAGGCCTTTATGTCTTTTTGGAACACTGGATATGTTGTAATAAATCTTTGGATTTACTCTTGATGTTGGGATTTGTAACTAAATTGATTGACCATTTTTCCGCTACTTCTGAGAAAGAGTGACTTCTGATCACTCTCTTTCTCTTTGAGACTTTCTTGATATATATTTGATACTTGATAATTTCCACACTCTGATTGATTATCTTTTCTTACTCACTTGATTTGATTATTAGTTGCTTAAAACATTGATTATATTGTTCGTGATTATGTTATCGTGTATGTGGGAGGCATGGCCGCTCGATCCTTGATCCTCGAGCTGTGGATCACATTCCCGGGTATGCCAGATAGGATACCGGCTGGGTGGATGTGACACTCAAGAAGAAAGTGACAAGAAAAGGACAAGGATCGAGACTATATATCTGATTAAAGACAACAAGGCATCTGCTAGTGGGTTTCATAAGAACAAACATTTTTCTTCCAAGAAAGATAAGTATCATCCTTATAACATGGAAAAGAAGAACCTTGATGACATTACGTGTTACTAGTGTGATCAAAAGGGACATTTTAAGAGAGACTGTAATGCACGTTGTAGGTAATACTCCATATAATTTTCAAATCTATAATTGATAGGGGAAAAATCCTTACCTGAATTCGCTTTCCCAAATATGAAGTATATGTAGCGGAAGTAGATCTGGATCCACGTTCTCGTTCCACCACCAAAGCTCTACCGGGGTGATCCCACAATCACTAGGAAAGGGAATTATTACCACAACCCAAATGCCGTGTGGGAAGAAGATGGAAGAATGATGTAAAGCAAAGGAAGGAAACCTCCAATGGGTTTCTCCTTCCTGCGTTTCTTGAGAAAGGGAGAGAGAGATGGAGCCGCCTCTTTTCTGGAAAAACTCTTGTACGAATGAATCACACTCACTTATGCGGTAATTAACAAAATATATAACCCTATTTTGTAACCTCCCTAATAGTGAGTTTCTAGATTTGCCCTTGAGCATTTAAATTTATTAATTATATTAATAAATTCCAACAGCTCCCACTTGCAAAAGGGCAAGTGTTAATCTCTCAATGTGTCCCAGACACACATGTATATCCCAGATATACACATTAAATCTCTCTGCTATGTATCCCAGATACATAGACCTCTTGTGTCTCAAACACACATGTATATCCCAGATATACACATTCAATCTCTCTGCTATGTATCCCAGATACATAGACCTCTTGTGTCCCAGACACATATGTATATCCCAGATATACATATATATTGATCTTTTCGCTATGTATCTCAGATACATAGACCACCTGTGTCCTAGACACTAACATCCACAAGTCATACTGGCAAAATGGGTCGTGCGACCGGTGATATACTTGCACGCGTGAGCTCCAAACTAGAAACCTTCCCAAAAGGTCAGAATGGCACATCACTCAAAGAAACATATCAAATAAGTATTAGTATACCACAGTGTCCTAGGTTTATTCAAACTCACCAGACTAAAGGTATCTCGATCCCTTTGAGAGATCACCTTCTTGTCCTTAAAATGTTCACTACTCTAACACATACAATTGGCGCCAGCAAACACTTTTAGGGTGCAGTTGAATCAAACATTTCCTTTCACCCCAAACCATCACTACACTTAGGATTGACTCCTTTCCCGGTAGTGCCCCTTTAGGTTGAATCTATCATGACCATAGGTAACACCCCAAAGTAGCCACATCAACCCTTCATTTCATGATGTCGTCGAAAGTTACTAAGAACACTAACGGACCATAAATCCAAGACTCAAACAATGAGAGGAGCAGGGATCCATCCTCTCATTTCCAATGATCGCTAAGTACACACAGTTTGATCTACGTGCTATGGTGGAGCATTCTATATACAATAGAACGTATGTCCATCTCAACATCATACAGGTCTTAGTCTAGTCTCAACCTCTTGCGCCTAACCTGAGTTTCTTTATTGTCGCCACCCTAGCGCCACATAAAGTACTCTCACCTGGCTCCTATAGGCAACATGAATAGTGGAAAAATTCACGTCGATTCTCTTCACAATAGAGAAACTCATCTTGATTCCAAATCAAGGCGACATCATGATTATGAACTAACCTACACAAAGTCATTCACAATCCGTCTCATCTCTGCTCGCCTCCAAGGTGCCAGAGGCGAATGCTCGTGTGAGTGAGGCATTGACTTGCCTATTGACATATCTTGTTTTATGCTAGAAGTAACACAATCACACAGAAAGTGAATAAAATAAATGTTGAATGAACTCATATTACTCAATAATAAGAAAGTCTTAGTACCAAAGTAAGTCACAATCTATGCAAGCCCAAGGATTTTACATGAGAAATAAAAATAGCATTGCCTATAGGTTTGGTAAGAGGGTCAGTTACCATCTGACTAGTATATATGTGCTTAAATACAACTTTCTTCCTTGATATAATGTCTCTAACAAAGTGATATCTCAACTGTATATGTTTGGTCTTCCCATGATACTTGGGGTCCTTGACATAGCTAAGAGCTGCCGTACTATCACAGTAGACAAAGGTAGCCTCTTTGGATGTCATCACAATTCCATTATATCAAAGGAATCTCCTCAACCAAACAGCCTCTTGAATCGCAGCTGAGCATGCCACATACTCTGCTTCCATGGTCGAGAGGGATATACAAGCCTGCTTCTTGCTACACCACAAAATGGCCCCGCCATTCAGCAAGAAAGCATATCCAGAGGTTGATTTGGCTCATCGATGTCTCCAGCCCAGTCCGCATTGCTATAGCCAACTAACCGCAAATTCGATCCTTGGTAACACAGCATGTAGTTACTCGTTCCTTTGAGATATCTCAATATCCTCTTGACTACTTTCCAGTGCTCTATGCCTGGGTTTGATTGGTACCGACTAACCAAACCCACTACATAACAAATATCCGGCCTAGTACACATCATAGCGTACATAAGGCTACCTACTGCACTAGAATATGGAACTCTTTCCATCTTGGTTTTCTCCTCTGGAGTCTTAGGACCCATATCAAGGCTCAAATGCAAACCCTTCTCCACTGGATTATCAATTGGTTTGCAGTTGTGCATCTGGTATCTCGTCAAGACATTGTCAATATAGGTCTCCTGAGATAACATAGCTTGCTTCACCCATGTCCTTTATATCAAATACGGAGGACAACCATTTTTTAATGGTTTCCAATAGCTCCTTGCTATTGCTAGCCATAAGTATGTCATCTACGTAGAGTGTCAGAATGACATATTTACCATCAGATCTCTTGGTGTAAACACAATGGTCTTCCTCAAGCATGGAAAAACCATTTTCCATCATAGCTTGGTGGAAGCGCACATTCCACTATCTAGATGCTTGCTTTAAGCCATATATGGACTTCTTAAGCTTGCACACTTTGCGCTCAAGTTCATTAGCTTCAAAGCCTTGAGGTTGATCCATATAGATCTCTTCCTCAAGTTCTCCATTGAGAAAAGCAGTTTTTACATCCATCTGATAAAGCTCAAAGTCCAACTAAGCAACAATGGCTAGAATGAGGCGAATTGAGGCAAACCTAACCATAGGGGAAAAAGTTTCCTCATAATCTATGCCCTCTCGGTGGGTGTAGCCCTTAGTCACTAAACGAACCTTGAATCTCTCGATAGATCCATTAGCCTTTCTCTTGATTTTGAGAACCCACTTGTTCCCAATTGCCTTTCGGCCCGGTGGCAAGTCAACCAAGTCCCAGACATGATTAACTTTCATCAACTCCAACTCTTCCTCTATTGCTTTCAACCATTCCTCTGATCTTGACCCCGCAAGAGCTTCCTGCACGCTCTTTGTTTCATGCTCATCGACTGAAGTCATCTCACAGTTGATCTCTTCAAGAGTTACCATGTAGGCTTCATCCTCTATGTCAAAAAGTCGACAAGGAACTAGCCCGCGCCCACTACGGCGCAAGTGCATGTCAGATTGCTCACCCTCTGAGGTAGCTATCACATCTGCACTCCCACTCATATTAGGATCTTCAGGATGAACCCCAGATTCATTATCCAGAGTCTGAATCCCTAGAATGACAAGACCACTATCTTGTATCTCAAAGAATTCCGATGATTCTTTGTTAACTCCTGAAAGAGATGGAAAATCATTCTCCAAGAATGTTGCATCCTTAGACTCAAGTTCCATTCTCCTCTCACTCTCATCTAGTCCAATGAAGACATGGCCCTTTGAGGGTTCAGAATATCTCATAAAGATACACTTTCTTCCTCTAGGTCCAAGCTTTCCATATCGGTGAGAAGTAGAGTGAACATATGTTGCACATCCCCATGCGCGTAAGTAACTCAAATCTGGCTTCCTTTCGGTCCACAACTCATGTCACATCCACCCAGCCGGTACCCTATCTGTCATACCCGGGAATGTGATCCACAGTCCAAAAATCAAGCATCGAGGGACCATGCCTCCCACATACGCGATAACACAATCATGAACAATGATAATCAAGGTAAAAGCAATAAGTAACAGATATCATGAATAAGATAAGATCAAATAATCAGAGTGCAAAAATAAATGATACCAAGTGTATAAGTGTAATCATAAGAATAAGAAAATGAGTGAAAGTCACTCTCTCAATGGCAGCGGAAAAGTAGTAAAATCAAGTTAAGTTACAATCCCATGTTTAAAGAGTAACTCAAAGAAAATTAATTACATATCCCAAATGTTTAACAAAAATCCAGGGAAATGGGGCACTAAGCAAGGGTTTCTTCTATCTTAATGATGATCTCCTCAGAAGTATGGACGAAGAAAGCCCAGCACGGCCGCTCCCTCACTACAGTGGGGCTAACCCTGGTACGCAGAGTAATCCTCTTCGGCACCATAACTCTGATCTTCACCGTAGCTACCACCCGGAGGGTAGTATGAGGGATCAAAGTCCGTCTCGTAGAGTGTGCCATCAGAGTCATAAACACCTGTAGGAAAATCTAACAACATTTGCACAAAAGGAATGAGTTCAAAAGAACTCAACAAGGCAGTTATTCCATAATTCATAATCATATAAATACAAATCATAACATAATGCAATGTGATATGAAACATATGATGCAAGTATGATTCTAACTCTATGAATGCTAGTCTCTATGGTAGACATGCTTTAAGCCATAGCACCATACTTCTTTAGATAAGTCTCAATCACTCAATACCGGGGGGAATTGGGTCTTGCATCCCTCTCGGACAAATCCATGGTTGGGGTTTCGATCACCGCTCTCTCATATCACCATTTGGTCTAAGTATTGGCACATGTCAAGGTAAAGCCTAGCCCAATGCAAGTCATCTACTCAGTCGTATCAAGTCAGATCCGGAACGTCCATTCCTCCCATCCCGGGATCCTTTCCGATATCCTTCACACTAGGGATATTACCCACCGGACTCATCAACCCTATTGGTCATCCACAAATAGTAGACGGGAAGCTCTCACGTCCTCTCATGGATATGACCCACTGATCTTCGAGCGCTCATGAGCCCAAGTCTAGTTATTTGCAACCCTACCAATAAATGGCCCCTTTCGGGTATCCATAGCATGGTTTATGTCCTCCCCCGGGTTGGTTACCGGTCTTGAGCGCCCATCAAACCATACACTACCACGGGTCGTTTGGTCTCAATACCCTTCCGATTCAAGTCTGACACGACAAGGACAATCCTAGCCACACAACTAGACAGTCCTATGTATGTCATCCAATAACCCGGGAAAGTGTTGATAGGCACCTTCGGAGAACATCCCATACTATTCCCTCCGATGCTCAAGGACAGAAGCGTCAATAGGACACTCCCCAATCCCAAGTTATACCTAGGCAATCACATACTCAAGTCCATCATATCTCATACATTTGATACATCATCATGATAAAAGTTAAATCATAACATCGAAGTGATCCATCATATGTACAAGTAACAAGAATAATAAATCATTATAACAAGAGAATATGAAATCACATTACTACTGTTCTAAAACATGTATAGCAGTCCTATAATATTCAAAAGCAATTAAGAGACTATGTTCACTAAGTTATAAGCTGCAAAACATAAGTACATAGCCTATGTGTTTATGGTGATAATCATCCTTACCTTAGGTTGAGTTGATGACGATTCAAGACTTACCAAGGAATGATCCAAAAGTAGTGTTAAGACCCTTAAACAAACATAAATAAGAAATTAGAGAAGAAATCGGGAAGATCGGATGTCGAACGGGTCAAAATTGGTTGAAGTTACTGTCAACAACAAGTTTGGTTGATGCTCTTGGTCGATGGCATCGACCAAAGATGATCGACCAAAATTGTCTTTGGGGCTGCATAATGGGTTTTGGGGATTTTGGTCCGAAATTGGTCTTCCAGGGTTCGGATCGATCTGGAACTTGGAGGATACTTAAGAACAGTATGAGAATACTACAAATCAAGGAATTAAAATAATCTAATGGTCTAAATAGAAAGCCCCAATTTGAGCTACTAAGTTCAATAGACAAGCATCATAGCATGGATTGAAATTGATTGCATTTGCATTGGAAAGGCATGCATTAGCTAAGGGAACTTATAGGAATTTGATTAGGATCATATGCTAGTGTTAACATAGACATAGCACACTATCTACCTCAGTTTTAGACAAGGAAGCATGAAGTTAAGACGAAAATCAAGGAATGCATATGCAAGGCTTGAAATGAGAGCATAGCATCAATGGACAAGGGAGAGAATCATAGGTTAAGCAAGAGTGGACACTTGGAGTGATGGTTGCAAGGTTGCAGCACTATCTCCAAGGTCTCAACAGCAAGAAGAGGGATAGAAAAGAATAGAATAGAGAGTGAGAGTGATGAATCATACCTTGTAGTTGTTGATGGAGAAAAGGAACAATGATTGACAATGATTTTGGTGGAATCTTCTTCACAAATGCCTAGGAGGTGCTTTGGGAATCTCTCCCCATGTTCTCAGGAGTGATAATGATTGGAATAGGGCTCAAAACACGAGGCTAGTATAAATAGAATAGGGAATATTCCAAAGAATCATTAACTTCAAGTCTGGGAAACTTTGGTCGATGGTCTTTGGTCGATGGCATCGACCAAAGAGGATCGACCATAACAGAATTCAACAGAAAATCAGAATTAGTTCAGCAACTTCGAACAGGGATTTGGAGGGCTATATAGGGTCAAATTGAATGGGGTTTTCTTCTAAAATTCAATCAAGACGTCTAGTTTCGGGAAATACCTTTGGATTGTGCACGGGGGTCCATTAGATACTTCAACTAATTCATTCTTCTTCGATGCGCAGATTCTCACTAAACACCGACAATATACTCAAGTAAGGGGTATCATCGTCAATGTCCATGAGCTCGGACTCCGACTCAAAATTATCAATCAAAAGGGTCCACAAGTTTCTTCTACCACCACTTCGGGTCTTTGGACCTATAAATAACAATGGATCCGGTTTAAGGTTTGGGTTGGGATAGGGCTGGATTTTACAACTCATATGGTGTGGATGGAACCGATTTGGTTGGAACTCTGTTGAGGATATAGGCAGCAGTAAGCAAAGCATCTCCCCAATAAGAGATGGGTGGATTTGCCTGCGCATCATGGATCTCACCATGTCTAGCAAGGTTCTATTCCTCCTCTCGGCAACCCCATTTTGTTGTGGAGTCCCTGGAATAGTAAGTTGTCTAGATATCCCCTTTTCATCACACAACCCTTTGAACATATCGGAGAGATACTCTCTACCTCTATCCGTTCTATGAGTTTTAATCCTTTTATCTATCTGATTCTCAACTAAGCTCATGAATTTCTTAAAACATTATAGAGCTTCTGACTTATGAGAAATTAGATAAATGTGACCATACCGTGTATAGTCATCTATGAATGTGATGAAATAAGCCTGTCCTTTTCTAGTATGCACATTCATGGGTCCATATACATCTGAATGGATAAGTTTTAAAGGAAGAGAAGCTCTCAAAGCCTTTTAAATGGTTTTCTAGTTGCTTTTCCTGCTAGACATGACTCACAAGTTGGCAAGTCAGATAGTGAACCTTGGCCTAAGAGACCTTCTCTTGCCAACCTATTCATCCTATCTAAGCCAATATCTCATAGTCTAGCATGCCACAAATTAGAATCAATACACACAGTATCTTGGCAAACAAAAGCACTACTAGAATTAAATTAATAATCAATTGTATCCAATGCAATGAAACCATTATTAAAAAAACCATAACCATAAACTGTATCACCTAGATACAAAACCAAAGAATTGTTTTCAAATACAACTCTAAAACCATGTCTTATAAACCACTCTTGTTTCTGTTCCCACCTCTGTTACTTTGCCTAGACCGCTGAGGTTGAGCTCTCTCCTTCTTGCACTTGAAGCCTGCACCCTTACTAGTGCTTGCTTCAGTAGCAAGTACTTCAGTGTGAGGAGCATCGGCCAACATCCGATCCTCCTTTAGCTCAAGGTGCTTGGCAGCTTGATCAAATGTCTTGACCTCATCAGCATAAGCCAAGAAGATCTTCATATGCTCCCAAGACTTAGGCAATGACCTGATAACTGCAGAGACTTGCTTCTCATCATTCTTTTGGTGCCCACATGTGCTCAACTCACTAATCATGTTGGACATGATGGTTATATGTTACCTCATGGTGTGACCCTGGCGCATCTTATAACCATCAAATGTGAGTCTAAGCTGGCGGCCTCTTGTGGTGGAAGTCCCTCCGAACTGGAACTTCACAGCCTCCCACAAAGACTTTGCAGTCCTATGCTTCTCAAACCGAAGCATCAGGTCATCCCTTATGGAGCTTAGGATACTAATCCTAGCTACCTAGTCCTTCCTCTTCCAGGCATTGTAAAGCTCAAGGTTACTACTATACTGTGCAGTGGTACCTTCCTCAGGTGGGGACATGGTCTAGTTTATGGTTTTCAGCATGTTTTGTTCTTCTAGGAGATACTGCACCTTTCGGTGCCAGAGGTCATAATTCCTCTCATTCAGTTTATCTCCTTTCGCAAAGTTAGCAACAATGCTCTTGGTAGCAGCCATTTATTCTACAGACATTATATACTAGGATGAGTTCAACTATTCTAGCATAAAACATAACTCATGCAACAACAAATCATACTAGCATAGTCAACCTACGGGATAAGCATTTAAACCAAAAGAGATGCTAACAAACATTCAATCAAATTCTCATGCAAACCCTCATAGACTTATATACTAGTTTCATTCTGTGCAAGAAACATGATTGATAGACCCATAATTAAAAACAGTTTTAATAAAATAAAACATGCAATCATGTTAATGCTATGAGGTGGTTCACACATAACACTTCTACCTCATTAGCTCCCACTAGGCCCTCAATGCTCAAACATCACATAGATTGTGAGCCATTGATGTCCAAATGTTGTGACTAAAATATCGACTTCCAGCTTATACCGGTCTAATCAGGTTTGACCGGATTCAGCTGATGAGATGAAAGAATCTATGGGTCCACCCGAGATTATAAGGAAAAGATGATCATCGCCATTCAATTAGGAGCTATGATCAGACAGTCATGATTGAAAGCATTATGAGCGGGAAAATTTATATAAAAGGGAAAGAAGGATTCGTAAAAGGTATGTCTCTCTAAGATCAGTTCAACACTGGACAATTCCTGATTTACTCCATTAAAAATAGCTCAGAAGCTCTTGTGAGCTCAAAGGAATTATCTTCTTATACCTGACTAGACCGTCGGAGACGTGACGCCGATCGAGACGATCGGCTCCATTTCTAACCGGTGTGTTTCATTTTTCCAATGAACGAGAGACTGACAGAGGAATCAAACCAGCCAGATCAATCTAGATCTGAGGAGTTCGGTGCGAAGGTGGCGGTTCAAGGTTATCGGCAAAATTAGCACCAACATTTTGGCGCCGTCTGTGGGAAAAGTAGTTTGAACAAGTTCAAATGGAGGTTATGGCTCAATCACCTGAGTGAGAGGAGGTATTACCGGCTGAAATGGCAGAAACAAGCCAGAGGGAACCAAGGAGAGTAAATCTAAAAAGGAGAACAAGAGAAACGGTTCCAGTGCTGCAAATTCCGACTATGCAGACTCGGCAAAGACAAAGGATGACTGAAGATCGCTCACCTCATCCTGCTGAGATGTTCGAAAGATCGAAGAAGCAACTCGCAGATACGATGACGGCATCTCATCTGGAGCTGGATCCGAATCAAATTACTGAGCGATTCGAAAGTATGCAACATCAAATACTGAAAACTCAAAATTTGATGAGGACATTCATCAAGCAGGTTGGAATTCAACCAGAAGGAAGAGTTCCTGTCACATCCCGCCCTAAATCCACCCAGGGGGTACCCTATCTGGGTTACTCGGGAGTGATCCACAGCCCAACAAATCCAGTTTAGGAACGATCATATCCACTTAGCATAATAATATAATCAAAAGCAAGAACAATTTATGGTATTCAAGTAATATAATAATAAAAGTTAAAAAATTGATCAAAGAAGGATCACAAAGAACGTCAGAGTGCGAAATAACAAGTACCAAATCAAAAGACAACTATAGAGTATAGCGGAAATATACTCTACAAACGTGTGCAAAAGGTAGATCGAAATATGGTAAAGATTACAACCAGATCTCCAAACAAGGGGAAATAAAAAGGTAAGCAACTAAGTTACAGTTTCATCTAACTTATACAATGTCTCCTCAATAACATAATCATAAGAAACTAAGCCAGGCCGGATCTACTCCTGACAAATATGAGTCATGAACTGATAGTGTTCACAGATGTAGTCACCGTAGCCAAAGTGGTATGAGTCACCAACTTAGTCCTCAAAGTGTTGACCATCACAGTCAACCAACGTAGTAGTACCTGCAGAAAAGTCTAACAAAATATATTGCAAAAAGGAGTGAGTTCAAAAGAACTAAGCAAGGAAAGTTATTCCATAATAACATAGATACATGATACAATATGATATGAAACACATGATGCAATTATGATTCTAACTCTATGTATGTTGGTCATCTATGGTAGACATGCTTTAAGTCGTAGCACCATACTTCTTTAGGTAGTCTCAGTCACTCATCACCGGGGGGAATTGGGTCCTGCATCCCTCTCGGACAAATCCATGGTTGGGGGTTTCGGTCACCACTCTCTCACATCACCATTTGGTCTAAGTATTGGTGCATGTCAAGGTAAACCTAGCCCAATGCAAGTCATCTACTTAGTCATATCATGTCAGTTCTAGATACGTCCATTCCTCCCCTCTCGGGATCCTTTCCGGTATCCTTCACACTAGAGTCATCCACAAATAGTAGACGGGAAGCTCTCACGTCCCCTCACGGATCATTTCACCGGTCTTGAGTGCTCGTGAGCCCAAGTCTAGCCATTTGCAACCCTACCAATAAATGGCCCCTTTCGGGTATCCGCAATTCAATTTATGTCCTCTCACGGAATGGTTACCTGTCTTGAGCGCCCACAAATCCACACTACTACCACGGGTTGTTCGGTCTCAATGCCCTTCCGATTCGGGTCTGATATGATAGGGACATCCTAGCCAAACACCACTAGACAAGTCCTATGTATGTCATCCAATAACCCGGGAAAGCGACGATGGGCATCTTTGGAGAACATCCCATACTATTCTCTCCGATGTCCAAGGACAGAAGCACCAATAGGGTACTCCTCAATCCCAAGTTATACTTAAGCAATCACATGTCCAAGTCCATCATATCAATTCACAAGATACAACATCATAGTAAACATTCAATTCATAACATTGACATGATTCATCATATATTGAAATTGATAGACATAATAAGGCATTGTTATAAAACTAATGTAAACACAATGCTACTGTTATAAGACATATATAGCAAGTCTAAAATGGTAAGAATATGAGATAGAGACTATGTTCACTAGGTTAGGAACATCAAATCAAAAATCACACATCCTATGTAATTATGGCGATAACTATCCTTACCTTGAGTTGGAGAAGAAGATGGTCCAAGATCACAAGCAAGTGGTCCAATTAGTCTTAAAACCCTAAACAAACATATATGAAGGATTAGAGAACAAATCAGAACAATCGGAGATCGAACGAATCAAAACTGGGCAAAAGTTGCTGACAGCAACACTGTTGGTCGATACCTTGGGTCGATGGTATCGACCCATTGTATCAACCCAAAGGGTCTCGGACAGCAAGTTGGGTTTTTGGCTCAAAGTTGGTCTTCCCAATCTCGGATCGATACGAAACTTGGGGAGCAGCTTAAACACAATATAGAGACACTAATTATCAAAGAATTAACATCATCAAATGGTCAAATTAGAAATCCCCAAATTGGCATATCAAGTTCAAGAGTTGTTAATCATGGCATTGGCTATTTCTTAATGCAAATTGGGGGAAAACATAGTGGATTAGGTAGGGAATAACTTAGGAGCAATATTGAAATCATATGCAAGGTATAGATTAGGTTAATCATAGCCTTCATCTCAGTTTTGGTAAATAAAGTAAGTTGGTAAGCAACAAATTATGGAAATGTATATTAATTGATCAAGAGGTAAGTGGAACATAGCAAGATGGTTGAAAACATTAATGTATGAGGTAAAGAAGACTCATGGCAAGGTGTTGCAAGGTTGCAGCACCTTGGCCATGGTCCCAACATCAGAAATGAGAATAAAGATGAGTGAGAAAGAGACTAGGAGAGAGAGTCATACCTTGAGAGTAGAGCAAGAGAGTGGAAGTGAGTAGTTGGCAATGATTAATGGGGAAGATGCTTCACCATTACCAAGGAGGTGTTCTTGAGAGGCTCTTCCACGTTCTCAGGAGTTGCAATCATTGTAATAGGGCTCCAACCACGAGGAATGATTAAATGGAGTGAAGAATATTCCAGAGAATCTTTAAATCTGGGGCCAGCATGTGTTGGTCGATACATTGGGTCGATGGTATCGACCCACAGTATCGACCCAAACATGTTTCAGCAGAATTTTTCAGAATAGTTCAGCAACTTAAGGTGTGGACTTGGAGGGCTATACAAGGTCAAATTGCATGGGGTTTTCTCCTATAGTTCACTCAAGAAGTCTAGTTTCGGGGAATACCTTCGGATTGTGCACGGGAGTTCATTAGGTCCACCAAATAAGCTCACCTTCTTCGCTGCGTAGACTCTCACAGCACACTGACAATGCTTCCAAGTATGGAGCACCATCATCAAAATCCATGGGTTTGGGGTCGAACACCATGTCTTCCATATAGAGGGCCCACAAGGACTTCTCCCACCACTTCAGGTCATTGGATCTACAGACAATACAAATTCCGGGCCAGGTCAGGGTAAGGATAAGGCCGGATTTCACAGGATCTACCCTAAGGAAAAGGTCGGACATGGCCTCCTAAGGCTTTCAAGGATAAAAACATTGAAATCAAGGTCCAACTTCAAGGTCTAATATTAAACAAGTCTTTTGTTATCCCAAAACAAATAGGGTGTCTTGGTTAGGTTTGGGCTGGATTTTACATTCTTCCCCCCTTAAAATAATTTCATCCTCGAAACTGGGAGAGTACTAGGCTTCTAAGGAGATGGTGGTACTTCGCTTTTATCTTGACTTTTCTTTTCCCAAAATCTTCGGAAAACAATTAACAATAAATCTTTTGTAAGAAAACAAGGAATAAATCTAACATGCCTTGAAATCAAGTTGAAAGTATGATTATGGCTTCTTGAAGACTTCACAAGGATCATGGCAAAGATCAATATGAAGATCATAAAACCTTAAGAATGAAAGGAGATTGTAGAAGAGATGGTTGCAAGGATGCAGCATCTTCTTCATAGTCTCAATCACAAGGAATAAAACATAGTAAGAGTAGATAAATACAACATAAGGGAGATTACTATCCTTTGATTGAAGAACAGGAGATGAAAAGTTTGAAGTCTTGAAACAATTAGAAGGAATAACAAATCATGAAGATCACACTTAATTTCTCTTTGAAATCATCATGTGGAGAGTTCACAAGGTTATAGGGTGTATGGAGATCCACTCTAGAACAGCAGGGATAGAAGGATCAGTCATGGGAATGACTTAAGATCACCCTCCTATCAAAGGGAATAGAAAGCACAAGAAGAAATAGAAGGGAGAAAATATCAGCTTCGAGGTAAACTTCTACCAATTGAAACTAGGCAACTCGTACGACAGAGAATAAATCGAAAGATGTATATGGTAGGTATGCACTTGGCACAGCATGAAGGTTAGGATTTGGTGGGATTTCACAGTTCCAATCTCGCCAGTTAGAAGATCTCGAACTCTTTCTCGAGCTAAGACGATTTCTATTCCGGATCCCGGATCCAAAGGTCAAGGGAAGGCCAAAGAAGATCAATTCTCAGAGAAGGATTAGGAGAAATTTCAGATCCGAATTATATACCTCTGGAATCTGAAGATCAAGGATCCTCTAAGGACGATCAATTAAGCCACATTCAAAGTAAAAAGAGTAGAAGTCTTGGAGATCGGGGAGATAAAAGAGAAACAAGGAGGTCAGAAGGTAGCAGATCTGAGGTTCACGGATCTGAAATCAATAAAAGATTTTGTATCCTGGATGATCAAATTCAATGATTGACGAACAAAGATGAGGGAGAAAAGGTGGAAGAGGCGATGAATCAAAATCCATTTTCTAAGGATATCTGTCAACGCCATTACCGCACAATTTTAAGCTTCCGGTATTCACGATGTATGATGGAAGCACCGATCCGATGGAACATCTGGCTCAATTCAATTCTGTTATGATGCTAGCAGGTAATTCTGATGTTTTAAAGTGTCGATCCTTTCCATCTTCATTGAAAGGTCCTGCAACAACTTGGTTCTTCAGTTTATTACCGGATTCTATTAGAGATTTTAGAGATCTGACAAAAATATTCTTGTCGAGACTCCAAAGTAGTATGAAGAGTATTAAAACAATGGATAATTTGGCTGCAATTTGCCAAAAATCAGGAGAGTCAGTTCGAAGTTATATGAAAAGATTCAATCAAGAATCAATTCAGATAAAGAACTTGAATGAAGTAGTAGCGTATGATGCTATGTTCAGAGGTCTGACGGACGATCATTTGTTAGAATTCCTGATCATGAACAAGCCAGCCAACATTGCAGAGTTGACAACTCGTTGTAATCAGTATGCTAATATGAAAGATATCCTTCAAGCGAGGAAGGAGACTAATGGCGACAGAGGCAAAAGGAAAGAAGATGGAGTCATGAGATCTGATCAGAGGGATCGAAGGAATAACAGAAATTTTCCAAGAAATGGTCCTGATCGTCAATTCAGAAGGGATATTCCAAGGCCATTTCAAGAAAATTACACTCCTCTTAATACTAGAAGGTCGGAAATTCTGATGCGAATTCAAGATCAGGGAAAAATAAAATGGCCATTACCAATGATAGTAAAGGCAGATGAGAGGAATCCAAACAGATTTTGTAGATATCATAGGGATCATGGTCATGATACTGATGATTGCAGAATCTTGAAAAATGAAATTGAACGATTAATCAGTCAAGGGAGACTGGATCACTATGTTTAAAGGAGAAATGGAGGTAACCAGAGAAATGTTGCTGATCAGCCGAGAAGATGGGATAATTGGACACCAGTAAGGGAGGACCTGGCAAAAGGAGATTTTCAATCTAATTCTCCAGATGAAAATGCTAAACATCAGGAAAATCAGCAAGTTCAACAGAAGCAGTCTCCTGTCATGACCATCCTGGGGAGTTTAGATTTAAATTCAATTTCAAGGTCTAAGGCACATGCCAGATATGTCAATGCTGTCGAATCTCATGTTATTCCTAAAAGAATCAAGAAGATGAAGGAGATAGTCTTCACAAAAGAGGAGATGGAAGGAATTCAAGAGCCACATGATGATGCCATTGTGGTAGTCATTGAGGTGGCAAACAGGGATATTCACAGGGTTTTAATTGATACGGGGTCTTCTGTAGACATTATGTCTTATGAAGCCTTTCAATGGTTGAAGATGGATACGGTCAAGATAAAGCCTTGTGGGACAAGATTATTTGGATTTTCTGGAGAATCTACTTCGGTGGAGGGAACTGTGGAGTTAACAATCATATTGGGAACACATCCACAAACAGTAACTACGGTTACTAAATTCTTGTTGATAAAGATTCTGTCAGCTTACAATATAATTCTGGGAAGACCAACACTGAATGCTATTGGAGCTGTGGTTTCAATGAGACATCTGAAGGTAAAATTCCCAACTGAAGGAGGCATTAGAGAATGCAAATCTGATCAAAGAACTTCGAGGCAAAGCTATATGACTTTTTTGAAAGATTCAAAATCACAAGGTAAAGCTCTTGCTCTTACTGTGGAGGTCATGGATAACAGGGATGAAGAAAAAAATTCAAAGAGGGGAACCAATAGAAAAGCTGGAAAAAAATTGTCTCGGTCTTGAAAATCCAAACAGGGGAACCATGATTGGGGCTGATCAAACCAATTAAGACAAAGACCAGTTGAAAGAATTTCTTCAACAAAATGCAGATGTCTTTGCCTAGTCAGCACAGGATATGCCAGGTTTAAGCAGGGAGGTAGCAGAACATTGTCTCTGGATAGATAAATCTATCAAACCGGTGAAGCAAAGGCAAAGGAATTTCTCATCAGAAAAGCATGATGCGATCAAGGCTGAAGTTGAAAAGCTCAGAAAATCTAAATTTATTGAGCAAATTGAATGTCCCAAATGGTTGGCGAATGTCGTAATGGTGAAGAATCATAATGGCAAATGGCGAATGTGTGTGGATTATACTGACTTGAACAAGGCATGTCCTAAGGATTGTTATCCTCTGCCACGAATTGATCAATTGACTGATGCCACATCATGTCAGCAAATGTTAAGCTTTATGGATGCTTATTCTGGTTATAATCAAATTCTTATGAAGAAGGATGACCAACCCCATACAACATTCATGACAAATCGAGAAAGCTATTGTTATAAGGTTATGCCTTTTGGATTAAAAAATGTTGGTGCAACATATCAGAGGGCAATGAATAAATTGTTTGCTGACCAGATTGGAAGAAATATGGAGGTTTATGTGGATGATCTTCTCGTAAAAAGTCAATTTAGATCTGATCATCTCACTGGTCTAAGGGAGTGCTTTGATGTACTCAGAAGGAATGGAATGAGACTCAATCTTGAAAAGTGTGCATTTGGAGTTTCATCTGGTAAATTCCTTGGTTATATGGTTACGCAGAGGGGTATTGAGGCAAATCCAGAGAAAATTAGGGCCATTTTGAATATGACAACACCCAGCAGTATGAAGGAAATCCAAAGTTTAACAGGAAGAGTTGCAGCATTGAGCAGATTTATATCAAAATCAAGAGATAAATGCGTACCATTCTTCAAGGCGTTAAAGAATCTAAATGCACTTAACGAATTCAGGTGGTCAGAAGGCTGTCAAAGTTCATTTGAAGAATTGAAAAGGAGGCTGACCAATCCACCAGTTCTATCTCGACCAAAGCCAGGAGAGGTCTTGCAGATATATTTATCTTCTTCAAAAGCGGCAGTGAGTGTGGTATTGATTCGAGAAGAAGGTACTATCCAAAATCCTATCTACTTGTAAGTCATACATTGTTAGATGCAGAGTCTAGATATCCGGAATTTGAAAAACAAGCTTTAGCTTTGATAATAGCGGCCAGAAAGCTTAGGCCCTATTTTCAAGCTCATCCAATTATTGTTCTTACTAACTGGCCTCTAAAGAAAATATTGCATAAGCCTGATCTTGCGGGGAGAATGGTATCATGGGCAGTAGAGTTGACAGAACATGATATAGATTATAAACCCAAAACTGCGATAAAGGCACAGGTGTTGGCTGATTTTATTGCTAAGAGTATTTCACCACCAGAGGAAGAAAAAGATTCCAAAGAAATATCTATTGAGTGGACTCTACATGTGGACGGATCAAGTCATTCTCAGGAATCAGGAGCAGGTGTGATTTTACAAAGTCCATTCAGATTTGTAATTCAGAATGCACTTCAATTTAATTTTTATGCTTCAAACAATGAAGCAGAGTATGAAGCTCTCATTGCGGGCTTACGACTGGCCAGATCCTCCTGTGTGCAGAACATTGAAGTAAAAAGTGATTCTGAGCTAGTGGTCAGTCAAGTTACAAGAGTTTATGATGCGAAAGATGATCGGATGATCAATTATCTTAAGAAGGTGTTGGAGTGTAAAGGATGGTTTTCACAATTCTTGATCATGAGAATATCCCGAAATCAAAATACGATGGCAGATTCTCTGGCAAAGTTAGCATCTGCAAAATCTACTTCTTTACCGCAGGCTGTATATATAGAGGAACTGGATATCCATGCATATTCAGAGCCAAAGATAATGGAAATTGATGCAGAAATATCTTGGATGAATCCTATTATACAGTATCTAAAAGAGGGTATTCTCCCTAAAGACAGAGAAAAGGCCAGAACTGTGAAAAGAAGAGGTGCCAAGTTTATTTTAAAGAATGAACTGTTATATAAAAGAGCAGTTTCGGGACCACTTTTGAAGTGTTTGGGACCATCCGATGCACAATATGCTCTAGCAAAGGTCCATGAAGGAATCTATGGAAGTCATCTAGGCTGGAAGGCTTTGGCTTATAAAGTTCTAATGCAAGGATTCTATTGGCCACGCATGCAGATTGAAGCAATTGAATATGTAAGGAGATGTCATCAATGTCAAATTCATGCTCCAATTCAGAACCAACCAGCGGAGCAACTAACATCAATTCTCAATCCCATTCCATTCGCGATGTGGGGGATGGATCTACTTGGTCCATTTCCTGTTATGACCGGAGGGAAGAAATTTGTGGTAGCTACAATCGATTACTTCACAAAGTGGGTGGGAGGCGAAGCCTTAGCCACAACCACCACAAATCAAATTGAGAAGTTCTTCAGAAACAATGTTATATTCAGATATGGTTTGCCAAAGATTTTACTGACAGATCATGGAACTCAATTTGACAATGAAAGATTCAAGGAATTCTGTGCAGATTATCACATCGAATGCAAGAACTCCTCTGTGGCATATCCGCAATGCAATGGTCAAATCAAAGTAACCAACAGAACACTTCTACAAGGAATTAAGAGGAGACTGGATGAAGCAAACAGCCTATGGATCGATGAATTACCTCATGTACTGTGGGCGTATAGGACTACAATCAGAACATCAACAGGAGAAACACCCTTTAAGTTGGCATATGGGTCCGAGGCATTGGCTCCAGTGGAGGTTATGGTGGGATCAGACAGATCAAAAAGGTTTGATCCGATGACTAATGAAGAAGGGTTGAGGGCAAATCTTGAATTTTTAGATGAAGTCAGAGAGAGAGAGCTTTATATCGCAATATAGAACACCAGAGGAGAATAGCGGCGTACTATAATGCTCGTGTCAGACCTAAATCTTTTAGAGTGGGAGATTTGGTCTTGAGAAAGAAATTAGCATCAGATCCAAGGAACTGTGGAAAGCTTTCTGCAAACTGGGAAGGACCATATGTGGTGACAAAAACTGTAAGCAGAAATACATATTGGCTTAAGGATGCTTATGGGAGCTGTTTGAAGCGACCATGGAATGTAATTCATCTCAAGAAGTACTATCAATAGAAAGGAAACAGGTGATACACATCCTCCACTTCCCATTCGCCTTTTTCACCATCACCACATTGGCCAACCAAGTTGGGCACTCGATTGGTTCTATGAAACCAGAATTCTTAAGTTTTTCAACTTCGTTCCGAACGGCTTCATACTTTTCAATAGAGAAATTTCTTCTTTTCTGTATCACTGGTTTCGCCTTAGGGTCTATCCAGAGTTTGTGCTCTGCAATGGCCCGATCGATCCCGGGCATGTCCTCAGCTGACCATGCGAATACATCTTTATTCTGTTGAAGAAATAACTTCAACTCATCTTTAAACTCTTCCAGCTGTTCAGACCCGATATAAGTAATCTTTTTCTCATCCTCGGTACACAGCTGGATTTGCTCCAGTTTCTCCACTGGTTCGGGCCTTTGCATCTCTGTCTCTTCCCGATCATCTCAAACTTCTATGGGGAGGCAGTAACCTTCCTCGGACCCTCCTTGTCTTTTAAATAGGCAACATAACACTGCCGAGAGATCTTCCGGTCGGAGGAGACTTGACCGATTCCCATATCGGTCGGGAATTTTATCTTCGGAGTGCTTTGTCGAAACAATAGCACCTATCTTGGATAAAGATGGTCGCCCGAGAATCATATTATAGGCTGGTAGTTCTCGAACCACCAAAAAATTGATTCGGGCAGTTGTTTCTTTAGGAAAACTTCCAATGGAAAGATCCAACTGAACCGATCCTTCCGCTCTATCGCAGATGACCCCGCAAAGCCATATAGGTGTGTAGATGAAGGTTTCATCAAGTCCCGATCCACCTTCAATTTTTGATACACTTCGTAAGAAATTAGGTCAGCTGCAGACCCTGTATCAATCAATACTCTATGCACTTCCCACCGTGCAATCTCAACCTTGATGACTATAGCATCATCATGAGGTAAACAAACGTCTCTTTTGTCTTCTTCGCTAAAGGTGATAGAATCTTCACCATTCAGCTTCTTCCGCTTCTGCGCCTCTCCGGCTCCAACAAATTTGGATTTGGATTTTAAACTCCGGAATGATTCGGGCTCTAGACCCCCGAAGATGGTAAGAATCGGTGACCGAGTAGCAGCTTCAATCACCTCCTTGCCTTTTTTAGACTTTGGGGCCTCCCTCGATCATTCTAAACTAACCGAACGATCCCTTTTAGGGGCAGCCGCATGTGGCCCACGTGGCTCCTCCCTTCTCCCGCTAACAAAGGCCGGACAGATGTCCCCGAGATATCAATCTCTCAATATCCGCCTTGGGATGACGACAGATCATTAGTGTAATGACCATAGTCCTTGTGGAATCGGCAATACTTTTCCCGATCCTGCTGCTCTCCGGGTTTCAAAAGAATTTTAGGCGGCCACTTCAAAATATTTTTTTCTTTTGAGGATATTCAAAATATCGGCCCGAGGAGCATTCAATGGAGTGTACTCACTTCTACTGGGGGATCTTTGGCGCCAAGGTTGGGATCTTCCAACCCGATCGCGAACATTCTTCTTTGGCTTCGTCTCGCTCGGGAGCCTTTTGTTCCTTATTGGAGACTTTATTATCTCCTTGGCGCGCATCTAGAATCTCCATGACTTCAGCCCCGCTTCGGCATCTCTGTACCAACTCAAGCATAAGTCGTGGGTATATCCCTGTAGTAATAACTCCAGGAGTTTCCGATTTGTGAGTCCTGTGAATAGAGCGGTTTCGGCTACTTGTTCATCCAAGTTTTCTATCTCCATCGTCACTTTGTTGAATCTTTTCGGAAACTCTCGATCGATTCATTCTTTCCTTGTTTGACAATAAACAAGGTTTCTTCCGTTTTCTTGACCTCGTATCCCACTCTGGAATCGCCCTATGAATTGGCGCGCCAATTCGTCAAAGTTTACGATCCTTCCCGAGGGGAGGTTAGAAAACCACTTTTGTGCCGCTCCGGTTAGAGATGAACCGAAAACCCGCATAAAATTTCATTAGAATTACCCGAAACGCCATGGTCCGTTGGTAATAGCCGATGTGAGCTGTTGGATCTCCGGAGCCATCGAATGTTGAGAAGGTAGGCAAACGGAAGTTATGGGGAAATCGATATCCCGCAATTGGCTCAGCAAAAGGAGTCTTCCAAATGACTGAGTAAATATCCTCAGTTATTCTTCCTTAAGCCAACTGCCCTAACTTCTCATTGATGTTGGCCAATTCTTGACCAATCTGGGTCGGGTAATCTTCAGCAATACGATCACGACCTCAATTAACACGATCATCACGTGCTACTCGATCATCACGAACAGCCCGTCCTTCACGAACTTTTCTCTCGTCACGAATCGCTCGATCATCACGAACGGTTCTTCGACAGTGGGTGAGTGAGTTCTTACCCCTGTATCCAACCTTGTATTTGAATCAGTTGTACTCTCTTGCGGTCTGTCGAACCGATCGCCTCGCCTTGGTTGATCATCAATCCTCCGAAGTCCTTGGTCTCCTTCACGGAAATTCTGATCAACATTCCGGTCTTCAGCCATTCTTTGGTCACGTGGTATTTGGTCACATGGCAATGCACGTCTCCCTGAATCGTGTTGATCAGGTTCTTGTGGTAAAACCACTCGTCCTGGTGAGCACGCGGAGTGCTTGGCTCACCTCCAAGAGTTGAATCTTTACCTGATCCAATTGATCTTGGATTGTATCGGGAGGAAGATTACGTCCTCCTTGGCCATCATCCACCTCGATAGGATTTTGGCTTTCCTGGGGAATATCTGGATTATTCACCCCAGGTATCTGAACACCGGAATTGCGTTGTGCAACGGCTGCTACGGCTGCTGATCTAGTCACCATGGCTTTTTCAAGTCTTTCCCACAGACGGCGCCAAATGATGCGTCCAAAATCTGCTCCGCCCTTGGATCTCCACGTGATGTCCTCGCCAAAACGAAAGCGTCGGATGTGGCCCGACCGCTGGGGTCGGGAGTCCACCTCCGAAGGCTAAGTCGGTTGATGAACTTAATCACAAACGGCTCGCTAGAAGCACGAGAGCTAATGAATGAAGAAACGGGAAAGGTGATCTAGATAGCAGGACGCTGATAGTTTGGATCTATCAGTATATATCTGAACTTGAGTCTCAGATAGTATTCTTTTTGATCGATTGATCCTTTCCTCACCTTGTATGGTAGTGAGGTTTATATAGAGTGTACCTTCGAATCTCCTTCGTTGGATGCACTTGAGCCTTCTTCGGGTAGTCGTTGGATCTTATCAATGAGATCCGTTGAGCGATAGACTTCTACTAGTTTGGGCTAGTAGAGGACTCCTGAGATAACCGTTAGGTTATGCGATAGTTATCCCTTTGATGATGATTATCCGCAGCCGTCAGTTTGAGTCTGCTGTCATCAGGGTGATTACCCTAATCCATAAGTAAGATTAGGGCACGCTTGCAGCCGAATAATCTTTCTTCTTCAGCAAGCCATCTTCCGGATCCGGTTCGCTCGGGAGCGATTCGGTTTTCTCCGTCTCGACCGGGGTCGAGGGTCGGACCAGGTATGAACCCGGTCTGATCATAAACTCTCCATATCACATAGTTTTATTATTGATTAGAGTTTTGAGGAAAACCCTAGAAGGTCTAACGCTATGATGATGAAGAGAAGTTGATAATGTTGGATGAGCATGTTCCCATTGCCATTGGATCAAATCTACTTAGAAACTTGTTTGGATAAACTATTTTGTTTAAGTTCTAACTTGCGGCTTTCTGATGTATTTGTTTTCTTTTGTCTAGATATTTTTCTTTCGGCTTCTGTCTGTTCACATTTCATAAGAACTGCTTATCTTCTCTGTTGCATGAACCCTTTTTTGGACAATGTGCAATCACCAATAGATAGCATCCCAGCTGATGAATTCAGGGCCTGTTTGTTAGTTAATGATCATTCAAAAATGTTAGAAAGATGGTCTTGACCCATTTGTAGATGTGGTTTGTGAATTAAGATCATCTGATGTGCCTTCCTTCTTGAAGGTTGATTATGGTTTCTTCCCAAGAAACCTTACAAACTATCTTTGCAATCCCATATGTATTAAAGATCAAACTTTAAACTGATAAAACAAAGTTGAACCATAGAAACTTGTGCAATGACAATCCATATGATGTATGCAAGTCTCCTCAAAAAACAGAATGACCGATATTGGACACCACTGCCCCTCTTTCCATTAGATATTCATAAACGAGAACTCATATCAGAAACCCATCAAAATGATTTTTGTTTTTTAAGGCAGCTTTGCTTTCAATAAAAAGGAAATCAATATGATTGCCATTAACAGGAAGCACGGACATGAGAAGAAGAATCTTTGCCACATGAAATGAAATTTGAAGTGGTAGAATAGCACTCCATATTTGTGTTGCAGTGTCGCCTTGATTCCAATAGTGGGAGCTGAGGCTAACTTGTTCACTATATAGCATATACCTCTATGCAACTTCATCCAATTAGCACTGAAACCAGTAATCCCAGCTGGAACATGACCCATGTTTAAAATGGTGGAACCAATGCTTATCTCGAACAACAATTTCCCTATTTGAAATGATTGCCATGAACTTGAGTGCGGAATGGCATGTACTTGGTGTAGGGGCCTAAGACAAGACCCTCCTTGTAAAAGAACTAATAATACAAAGGATGTTTGCATGAATCCGATCAATGATTTACCAGGAGACTATAAGGTTTGTTTCATGTTTTACTTTCATACATAAAATATACCAAATTAACAAAGTCAATTTTTGAAATCCATGGATTCAGATAACCAAACAGTTTTTCAAGATGAATCTATAGGTTTCAAATTCACAGATTCAGGATAACCAAACAGTTTTTCAGAATGAATCCATAGATTTCATTCCATAGATTCAAGTAATCAAACAGTTTTTAGGGTGAATCCACAGATTTCATTTTACCTGATTCAAATAACCAAACGGTTAATTTTTTGAACCATGATTCCATAGATTTGAAATCTCATTTCATTTCAAATCGTTGGATTCACACAACCAAACAAACCCTTAGAAAATGTTTGTTTGCAAGAGGATGGGATAATTAAAAATATGGATAATTACTGTTGCCCCCCTGTAGTTTGATTTTATTACTAATAAAACCCTTTTCTTTACGAAATTACTGTTGCCCCCTTCCTTATAATGGTTTTAAGTTGCCGTTAAGTTTGAATATGTGATGTCTAATTTGCCCTTCATTAAAATTAAGAAATCAAAAGACGATGCTACCCCATTTATAAAACCAAATTAAATGTCAATTTTACCCTAAACTTCATTTATTTTGAATTAATGAAATTGGCAAAATCCAAATCCGATTTGGATTCCCAACTTCACAAAACTTCATCTATTTTGAATTAAAGAAATGAGCAAAATCTAAATCCGATTTGGTTTCCCACTTTCACTAAACTTCATTTATTTTGAATTAAAGAAATGAACAAAATCCAAATCCAATTTGGTTTCCCACCCTTACTAAACTTCATTTATTTTGAAAAATTTTTAGGTGATATTCAGTTTCCAATTTGAGTTGAATTCGATTTTCCTTCCCCTTCGGTTTCTATTTGAGTTTTATTCAATCATTCTTTCTTTATTTTGTGGGGTGTTTTTTTTTTTTTTTTGGGAGAATAAAACAGATTATAGTTATTTTTTTTTGTCCACAGTTAATTAAAGGTACTATTGTAACTTGAAAAAACGGTAAATAAGTAAAGAGATAAGTGTTGGTGCTATTTCTGCCGATCGCTGCTAACCGTAGTTTTTCGCACCGAACTCCTCAGATCTGATTCGATCTGGTTTGCTCTTTGATCGATCAACCTCTCACTCCTGAAAAAGACAGAATACCAGTAAGAAAACGGAGCCGATCGTCTTGATCGGCGTCTCGTCTCCGACGATTTAGTCAGTATGGTGTCGATGGTGTTTTCAGAGCTCTTTGGAGCTTCTAAAATGCTAGTAATGGAGTTCAATCAGAGTGGGCTTAGAGTCTTGGTTGATTCTAGAGACTTACCTTCTTTCGGATCTTCCCTCGCTTTTATACTTGCTTTCCCGCTTATAACACTCTTTCAATCATAACCGTCGGATCATCGCTCCTCTTTGGACGTCGCTGATCATCCTTCCTTTATCTCTCAATTGAACCCAACTAAGATTGGTTTGACCGGTATGAACCGGCAGTGGATATATTAGTTACAACATAAGCCCCCAAGCCTGCTGATCAGGTTGAACCTAAATGAGACTCTGATCAGCAGGTTTTATCCTTTTCACCAAAATCATACAGTATTCCTTGTCCAGCTATTACACCTTTTCCCCAGGTAATCCTCGATTTCTTCAAAACCTTGATGATGAGTTATCATATCATCATTATCTTGAAAATCGATTAATGACCATGCCCCTTATGAAATTATGTCCTTTGTTTTGGTTGGAGTCATATTACTGTATTCAGCCCCCAAATTATCTTAAAACCAGCCGCCATCGCTTTCCTGTCAGATTTTTTATGAATTTTCAAATATAACTTTCCAGCTTCCTTAACGTTACCGCCGCTTAATCAGTAATTTCGTCTTTTTCCCATGCATTACCATCATATTGTTCCCTTGCCTTTTCACACATCATCTTTATTCTTTTCAACTGCTGTTTTCATACGTTAGCCGATTGATCCCACGCGTCGGTTACGAAAGGTAATGACCATTGATTTTGGACCATCGTGTATTTCCCCCTCCTTTCAAGAAATCTTCTCTCATTCTTTATATATATCTGTCAACTGTCACCTGTTCCTTTCCGTACTTTGCTCTTCTTCTTCGCGAACATCAAACATACCTATCTGCCATTTCCTTTATCACTCTTTTTCAGATTTTACCTTTCAAGTTTTCTTCTTCTTCCTTTCTTGTCTCCGCCATGGATCCTGCTTCCAATCCTTCAGTACCCAGTACCTCTATTCAACCTGATATACCTCCAAGCAGCGAGCAAATGACAAACGTGTCTGGTGCTTCCTCCTCTCAGCATAATCCTTCAGACTGGAAACCTGTTCCGTATGCTCACGATGAAGCCATTCTTCTTTATACTCCTGTCAACATGTCCAGAGAAAAAATGGACCCAAAGCATGCTGGTCCCGAGTGGTATCCCACCAAAATAAAGAAATCCCATCTGGATTCTTATTTGGAAAGTTACCATTTTCCTTCCGATGCTAGAATATGGGTTCTTGACTCCTCCGACCGTCCCTACTCAGTTGATCCAGGTGTTATCACCATCTACCTTAATCACCATGATTCAGGTTTTAGAATCCCCCTGATTCCCGTAGTTCAATCTTTATTGGACTATTATCATGTCTGCCCTTCTCAACTTACTCCAAATAGTTGGAGACTAGTTTACTTTTTTTTGCGTTTATTCTCCAGATGAATCGTGTCCCATCTGTTGAACTTTTCAGAAATTATTAAACTTTGAAAGTATCCCGCGAACGCAGATACCTTCACTTTGCCAGAAGAACCTGCATTGTGAGTGAACTGGGAAGAGAATCCAAAATTTTCATTGATTCTTCCATTCCCCATGACAACAAGCAATGGCGGGAAAAGTACTTCTTCTGTGCCATTCCAAATCCAAACTTCCGGTCTCGATGGTGCTTACATTCCTTGGAATCCTTATCTCCTCTGAAAGTACGTCATGTACTTACTGAATATGACCGAATAACCTGGAGTATGATTCCCACTGGAACTCCCATAGATGCGGCCAAGTTGAAGATAGATGCAGGTCTCATTAGTCACGGCCTTTTTCCAGGTAAAGATAATAAAAACTGTATACCTTTCTTTCTTTTTGTAATCCTTACTCATTATCATATATTTTTATCATCAGAAGTAATTGCTCGTCCAATCCCTAATGTTGCTGATCTCCGAAGAATTGCTTCAGAGGAAAAGAAATCCGATTCTAGGGTTATTAAACCCTCCAAGAAAAGGAAACACACTGCCTGTCATCCTTCAAAAAGAAAAACTGTTGAAAAAGATTCCCCTGACCAGGAGAAAACCATCCCGGCTCCAGAAGGTGCCATCAGAGAAGATACCGATGTGCAAATTGTGAAAACAGTTGCAAGTAAGACCCCTGGTCCCAAGATGAGGACCTCCAGAACCTCCAATACACTGAGATGCAGACTTAGGTCTACTGAGTCCAGTTTCGACCGTGGCTCGTCTGGTTCAAAGAAGAAGAAGAAGAGAAGAAAAGAAATTCATATTGCTCCCACAGAAGTTCCCACTGTTGAAGATAGTCCACATGAAGAAATTCTTGCTGCCACCGAGGCCGATGTTGAGAAAAATAGAGAAATTTTACTGTCACACACATCAGCCGATTTACCTCACGATACTTCCATCTTCCCAGAAAAAATGGTTGAGGATGAAGATCAAGGTAAGGATTTATTTGACTATTCTTCTGACCATCTGAAGAGAATTGCGGTGAAGACATATTAATACATGCTTTGCAGTGGTATTATTGAGGAAATAGCCGACCAATTATGTGATGAAAATGCTGATGTTCCCTGTCTCTCCCTTGGATGTTGTTGTTGAGGACCATGTGAATGAAATTTCCATTTCCGTTTTACCTTTATCCATCCCTGTGTTGGATGTTGCTGCCCCAGATACTGATGTTCCCCCTTTTGAGAAAAGTGATCAAGATGCTCCTCCTTTGGAGGAAAATAACCAGAATATTTCCCAGGGAATTCATGAAGTAGCTCCACCAGAGAATAATCCTGCCCCACCTGAAGCTCTCATGGTAATTGACCCTCAAAATGGTCATGAAAACCAAGAAAATATCATCATGCAGACTGGTTCAAATGATGCTGCTATAAATGTTAATCCCGAGAATATTCTTGAGATAGGTGACCTCCAACCAGCCTGCCCCGACCAAAGTTGATGATACCATGAGCAATGCTGATTCCGGGAATCCTTTCCACCCTGAGTGGTTTTTAAAAGAAAATCATACGGCCAGCCGTAATTGGGAGGTTGCTAGAGAGTGGGGCACAAAAGGCAGAATCCCCCGCGACAAGAGGAATATTGCACGAATGTCTGATTCTGACCTTTATTCTCATGGGTGGGGGTAAGAATTAGACCTTTTTCCCTTTCTTTTATTTTGAATTAATCTACTATTGATCCTGATTACTTATATTGTTTTTAATGTGTGTATATATATATATATATATATATATATATATATATATATATATATATATATATATATATATATATATATATATATATATATATATATATATATATATATATATATATATATATATATATATATATATATATATTATATATATATTGATTGATCAATAGATGTTTTGGGGCTACCTTCAATGCATTTTCTGAAGTATTGGAGAGAGAAAAGACTTTGTCTCAGGAAAATGATGAACTGATCAAAAAGAACTTCGAATTGGTCAATGAGGTACAAGATCTTCGAAGAAAATTGGGATCCGGAGAGAAAATTAATAGCCGAGTTCCGAGAGATTGATTTGATGAATGATCTTGATGCTGCTCTGATTATGATTCCGACCATTGTCTGAGGAAGAAGTTTCTATGTTGGGCTTCAAAGAGAAGCCGAATTAATAGGAATGAGCTTTTTCAGCTTGATTTGATGATTAAAGAATGATGCCCTTGACAAGGCCAGGATTGCCACAGATGAAAGAGAAGATTTCAAAGGAAAGCTAACCAGAGCCTTGGTCTGGTCACAAAGTATTGAGAAAGAAAAGAATGAACTCCAGGAAAAGTTCAATGAGATTGAAAAGCTAAATACAACTTTAGAGTTGGCTCAAGAATATCATGTGAAAGCTTTTAGTTCAATTTTGCTGGAGAAGTCTACTTTGGAGGATAAAAATAATGATTTGGGGTTAAGACTCAATGAAATAACAGCAGAAAAGGATAATCTCGATGCTTCCTTTAGTTTGGTTTCTAAAGAGAAAGAAAGTCTTCATGCCCTCCTGGATGAAACTTTAAAATTCAAAACTTTACTGTATGAAGATTTAGAAGCAGAGAGGAAACAATTTGAAGTTGAGAAGAAAATAATACAAAGTGAAAACCAGATAGTCTTAAATTCAGTTACCTCCTCAATGAAGGAAGTTGGAGATAATCCAACTTTCCTAGGGTTTTGCAAGAATATGGTAAAGGATTGCTCTGACCAAATTTTTTCAGAAATCCTTAAGATTCATCCTGGTTTAGATTTCAAGCTGTTATCCCCAGAATTTCTCCCTTCCAGAACCTTTTTTGATCTTAGGAACTTGAAGTATCCCAACTCTGATTGCTCATCAGAAGATGATTCTGACAATGATATGAGTGACTCCTCCAGCTCTGGCCAAGATCATTCTGCCAGTGGTTCAGATGACAATGATGATGATGACTTACCTGCTCAAGGAGATGAAGAGACTACTGCTGATGATATTGTTGATGTTGATCCGTTTGGTAATGCTACAGATGTTGATCCATCTACAAAACCACAAATTTGAAGAACACACTCTTTTTTGTTTTATGAACTTACCTTTTTCTTCCTTGTCTACCTCTTCTGCATATGAGGTTTTTTAACTTGTCAAACTTTTATATGAATGAAATTTTCTTCCTTCCTTCTGCTCTTTTTAGTTTTGATAGAATAGTATCTTTCGTAATGTTGACTATCATCTTCTAACCAATTCATAATTGATTAGATGTATATATCTTTGATCAAACTTTGTAAATTGACTTCTGCTGAAATACTTCTAATGAAAAAGTATTTGAAAGGAACTTTAATACCTGATCAGATACCTTGAGATGTTGATTTATAGATAACCTTTGAACTTCGATTAATAGTCCTCGATGTAACCTGATCCTTGAGTTATTTTATTGATTAATTCCGTTGTACTCGATCCGAATGCTGCCTTAGAAAAATGGCTACTGGAGCCTGACTTCGGAAAGTCGGGATCATTCCTTGGAAGGAACAATCCGGGATCACCCTCGCGAAAGGAATGATCCGTGATTAGCTTAGCATGACCTGGCTACCTGAGCCTGACTTACGTAAAGTCGGGACCACCCTCGGAAGGAATGATCCGTGATCAGCTTCGGAAAGCATGACCAGGCCTCGGAAGACTGGCTCCTTGAGCCTAACTCACGAAGAGTCGGGACCACCCTCGGAAGGAATGATCCGTGATCAGCTTCGGAAAGCATGACCAAGCCTCGGAAGGCTGGCTACATGAGCCTAACTCACGAAGAGTCGGGATCACCCTCGGAAGGAATGATCCAGATCAGCTAGCATAATCACGCCTTAGATGGCTGGCTACTTGAGCCTGACTTCGGAAAGCCGGGATCATCCTCGGAAGGAGTGACCCTGAGTTAGCGTTGAAAAGGCATGACGTGACCTCGTAAGGCTAACCACTTGGGCCTAACTTCCGAAAGTAAGGATCATCCTCGGAAGGAATGACCCTGGATCAGCGTTGAAATGGTGTGATCAGAAGAACTGGTTCGCAAAAATGCCCCTTGGATTAATAATGAAGAAGAAACTTTAGATGACCACATTTAATAAAATGTTTTCTCCAAGAATACCAGAAAATTCTTTCTACTGATAATATTTCTTAAGGTGAATTACATTCCACGGTCGTTTTAAACAGCTCCCATGAGAATCTTTCAGCCAATATATGTTTTTGCTCACAGTTTTTGTTACCACATATGGCCCTTCCCAGTTTGCAGAAAGCTTTCCAAAGTTCCTTGGATCTGATGCTGATTTTTTCCTCAAAACCAAATCTCCTACTCTGAAAGATTTATGTTTGATTCGAGCATTATAATACGCCACCGTTCTCCTTTGATATTCCATATTACGGTATAAGGCCTTTTCTCTGACTTCATCTAAAAATTCAAGGTTTGCCCGCATTCCTTCTTCATTAGTTACTGGATCAAATCCCTCATATCTGTTTGATCCCACCATAACCTCCACTGGAGCCAATGCTTCTGACCCATATGCCAGTCTGAAAGGTGTTTCACCTGTTGGAGTCCTGACCGTAGTCCTATATGCCCATAGTACATGAGGTAGCTCTTCGATCCACAGATTATGTGCTTCATCCAGTCTCCTTTTTATTCCCTGCAGAAGTGTTCTATTTGTTACCTCAATTTGGCCATTGCATTGAGGATATGCCACAGATGAGTGTTTGCACTCAATATGATAGTCTGCACAGAATTCCTTGAATCTTTCATTGTCAAATTGCGGTCCGTGATCAGTCAGTAGAATCTTTGGTAGGCCATATCTGAATATGACATGATTTCTGAAGAACTTTTCAATTTGACTCATGGTAGTTGTTGCCAAGGCTTCTGCTTCTACCCGTTTTGTGAAATAATCGATTGCAGACACTACAAACTTTTTCCCTCCAGTTGCAACAGGAAAAGGTCCCAACAAATCCATACCCCACATAGCAAATGGGAGAGGATTAAGAATTGATGTTAGCTGCTGTGCTGGCTGGTTCTGAATTGGTGCATGAATCTTGCATTGATGACACCTTCTTACATACTCAATGGCCTCAGATTGCATACGTGGCCAATAAAATCCTTGTCTTAAAATTTTATAAGCCAAAGCTTTCCCACCTAAGTGATTTCCACAGATTCCTTGGACCTCGGATAAGGCATAAAGAGCATCAGAGGGTCCCAAGCATTTCAAAAGTGGCCCAGAAACTGTTCTTTTATATAATAACCCATTCTTTAGAATAAACTTGGCAGCTCTTCTTTTCACAGTTCTGGTCTTCTCCCTATCTTCAGGAAGAATACCATCCTTCATATACTATATAATAGGATCCATCCAAGATATCTCTGCGTCAATTTCCATTATCTCTGGTTCTGAATATGCCGGAATATCTAGCTCCTCATAATATACAGTTTGTGGAATAGAAATAGACTTTGCGGATGCCAATTTTGCCAGAGAATCTGCTTCATTATTTTGATTTCGAGATATCCTCGTGACTGAGAATTGTGCGAACCACTCCTTACATTGTGATACCTTTTTAAGATAACTGACCATTCGATCATCTTTCGCACCATACGCTCCTGTGACTTGACTGACCACCAGCTCAGAATCACTTTTTACTTCAATGCTTTGAACACGAGAGGATCGGCTAGTCGTAATCCTGCAATAATAGCTTCATACTCTGCTTCGTTGTTTGAAGCATGAAAATTAAACCGAAGTGCATTTTGAATTACAAATCCGAACGGACTTTGTAAAATCACCCCCGCTCCTGATCCCTGTGAATGACTTGACCCATCTACATGTAAGGTCCACACAGAAGACACCTTACTAGAATCTTTTTCCTCCTTTGGTGATGAAACACTTTCAGCAATAAAATCAGCCAAAACTTGTGCCTTTATCGCAGTTCTAGGTTTATAATCTATATAATGTTCTGTTAACTCTACTGTCCATGATACCATTCTCCCCGCCAGATCAGGCTTATGCAGTATTTTCTTTAAAGGCCAGTTGGTAAGAACAATAATTGGATGAGCCTGAAAATAGGGTCGGAGCTTTCTGGCTGCTATTATTAAGGCGAAAGCCTGTTTCTCAAATTCCAGATATCTAGATTCTGCATCTAACAATGTATGGCTTACAAAGTAGATAGGATTTTGAACAGTACCTTCTTCCCGGATTAACACCGCGCTTACTGCCGCCTTTGAAGAAGATAGATATATCTGCAAGCTCTCTCCGGGCTTTGGTCGAGATAAAATTGGTGGACTGGTCAGCCTTCTCTTCAGCTCTTCAAATGAATTCTGACAGTCCTCCGACCATTTGAATTCGTTGAGTGCATTTAGATTTTTCAATACCTTGAAGAATGGTGCACACTTATCTCCTGATCTTGATATAAATCTACTTAATGCTGCAACTCTTCCTGTTAAGCTTTGAATTTCTTTCATCTTCTTTGGGTCTTGTCATATTTAAGATAGCCCCGATTTTTTCTCGGATTTGCCTCAATACCCATCTGCTTGACCATGAAACCTAGGAATTTACCAGATGAAACTCCAAATGCACACTTCTCAGGATTGAGTCTCATTCCATTTCTCCTCAATACATCAAAGCACTCTCTTAAATCGGCGAGATGATCAGATTTAAATTGACTTTTTACAAGAAGATCATCTACATAAACCTCCATATTTCTTCCAATCTGATCAGCGAACAGCTTGTTCATCGCCCTTTGGTATGTTGCACCAGCATTTTTTAACCCAAAAGGCATAACCTTATAACAATAGCTTTCCCGATTGGTCATGAATGCCGTGTGAGGCTGATCCTCCTTCTTCATAAGAATTTGATTATAACCAGAATAGGCGTCCATAAAACTCAACATTTGCTGACCTGATGTTGCATCAATTAACTGATCAATTCGCGGCAATGGATAGCAATCCTTGGGACATGCCTTGTTCAAATCAGTGTAATCTACACACATTCGCCATTTTCTATTATGCTTTTTTACCATTACCACATTTGCTAGCCATCTTGGACACTCAATTTGCTCAATAAATTGAGATCTCCTAAGCTTGTCCACTTCAACTTTAATTGCATCATGCTTTTCTGATGAGAAATTCCTTCGTCTCTGTTTCACTGGCTTGATAGATTTATCTATCCATAGACAATGCTCCGCAACTTCCCTGCTTAAACCTGGCATGTCTTGTGCTGACCAAGCAAAGACATCTGCGTTTTGCTGAAGAAATTCTCTCAATTGCTCCTTGTCCTGACTGCTCTGATCAGCTCCTATCATGATCCCTTTTTCTGGATTCTCCAAACCAAAACAAATTTTTTCTAGCTTTTCTATTGGTTCACCTCTTTGAAATTTTTTCCTCATCCCTGTTATCCGTAACTTCCACAGTAAAGGCAAGTGCCTTACCTTGAGCTTTTGAATCCTTCAAAAAAGTTGTATAACTCTGCCTTGAAGTTTTCTGATCTGACTTGCATTCTCCAATGCCTCCTTCTGTTGGGAACTTGACCTTCAAATGTCTTGTCAAAATTATTGCACCAATAATATTCAACGTTGGTCTCCCGAGAATTATGTTGTATGCTGATAAACTCTTTATTAACAAAAATTTAGTAACTGTAGTTACCGTTTGTGGATGTGTTCCAAGTGTTATTGTTAGCTCCACAGTTCCCTCTACCAAAGTAGACTCTCCAGAAAATCCAAAATAACCTTGTGCTGCAAGGTTTTATCTTGACCGTATCCAAATTCAATCGCTGAAAAGCTTCGTAAGACATTATGTCTACAGATGATCCTGTGTCTACCAGAACTCTATGAATATCTCTGTTTGCCACCTCAATGACCACCACAATGGCGTCATTGTGTGGTTCTTGAATTCCTTCCATTTCTTCCTCCGTGAAGACTATTTCCTTCATCATTTTGATTCTTCTAGGAGTAACATGAGATTCAACAGTATTTACATACCTGGCATGCGCCTTAGATTTTGAAATTGAATTTAAATCCAAACTTCCCAGTATGGTCATGACGGGGACCGCTTTCGTTGAATCGCCGATTTTCCTCTTTGTTTAGCATTTTCCTCTGGAGAATTGCACTGGAAATCTCCCTTGGTTTGGTCTTCTCTAGCTGGTGTTCGATTATTCCACCTTCTCGGCTGATCAGCAGTATTTCTTCTGTTGCCCCCATTTCTCTTTTGAACAAATTGGTCCAATCTTCCTTGACTGATCAGTCGCTCAATTTCATTTTTCAGAATTCTGCAGTCATCAGTATCATGACCATGATCTTTATGATATCTACAGAATCTATTCGGATTACTCTCATCCGCCTTTGCTATCATAGGTAATGGCCATTTCATAAATCCCTGATGATGGATTCGCATCAGAATTCCTGATCTTCTTGCATTGAGAGGAGTGTAGTTTTCTTGGAATGGCCTTGGGATGTCCCTTCTGTATTGACGATCAGGAATATTTCTTGAAAAACTCCTACTATTCCTTCACTCTCTCTGATCTTTCTGATCAGATTTCACATCTCCATCATCTTTCCTTTTAACTCCACTTGTTGTCGTTTCTTTTCTTGCTTGGAGAATGTCCTTCATATTTGCATACTGATTACAACGAGTTGTCAATTCCGCTATATTCGACGGCTTGTTCATGATCAGGAATTCCAGAAGATGCTCATCTGTTAGGCCTCTGAACATAGCGTCATATGCCACCGCTCATTCAAATTTTTAATTTGAATTGATTCCTGATTGAATCTCTTCATGTAATTTCGAGCTGATTCTCCCGATTTTTTACGGATTGCAGCTAAATTATCAACAATTTTGCTGCTTTTCATGCTACTTTGGAATCTTGATAAGAATACTTTCGTCAAATCCTTAAAATCCTTAATGGAATCTGGTAATAAGCTGAAGAACCAGGTTGTTGCAGATCCTTTCAAGGAAGATGGAAATGAGCGACACTTTAAAACATCGTAGTTACCCGTCGGCATCATAATGGAATTGAACTGAGCTAGGTGTTCCATTGGATCTGTGCTTCCATCATACATCGTGAATGTCAGAAGTTTAAAATTGTGCGGCAATGGTGCTGACATAATGTCTTTAGCAAATGGATTTTGGTTCATTATTTCCTTAGCTTTTTCTCCGCCATCTTTGTTCACCAGTCGCTGAATCTGATCATCGAGGACGCGAAATCTTTTTGCGATTTCCGATCCATAGACTTCAGATCTACAATCTCCTGATTTTCCTGTTTCTTTCTTATCTCTCCAATCCCCAACGCTTCTACTCTTTTTGCTCCAGATATGACTTAATTGATCATCTCTGGACGATTCTTCGATCTTCAGTCTCTAGTGGAATATAATTTGGATCCGCACTCTCTCCTGATCCTTCCTTCAGAAATGACCTCCTTCGGCTCCCTCCTGACTTTTGAATCTGAGAATTTGGGACAGAGGTCGCTTTTGCTCGGGAAAGAGTTCGAGATCTTTCAGCTGATAAAACCGGAACTCTTTCCTCAGGATGTACTCCGATTTGTTTGATGAAAGTTCTCATCAGATTTTGTGTCTCCAGTATTTGATGCTGCATGCTCTCAAACCGCTCAGCGATCAGATTTGGATCTAACTCTGGACGAGATGTCGCCAATGTATCTGCTAACTGTTTCTCTTGCCTTTCAAATCGATCGGTTGGACGAGGTGAGTGATCCTCCAGCATTCTCTCGCCTCGTCGAGTCTGCATCATTGGGATTTGCGGTATCGGAACCACTTCTCTCGTTCTTCTCTTTGGATTTACTCTCCTCGACTCCCTCTGGCTTGTTTCCGCCATTTCTATCGGTAATTCCTCCTCTCGCTCAGGTGATTGAGCCATAGCTTCTGCTCTGAACTGATTTCCCACAGACGGCGCCAAAATGTTGGTGCTATTTCTGCCGATCGCTGCGAACCGTAGTTTTTTGCACCGAACTCCTCAAATCTGATTCGATCTGGTTTGCTCTTCGATCGATCAACCTCTCACTCCTGAAAAAGACAAAATACCAGTAAGAAACGGAGCCGATCGTCTTGATCGGCGTCTCGTCTCTGACGATTTAGTCAGTATGGTGTCGATGGTGTTTGCAGAGCTCTTTGGAGCTTCTAAAATGCTAGTAATGGAGTTCAATTAGAGTGAGCTTAGAGTCTTGGTTGATTCTAGAGACTTACCTTCTTTCGGATCTTCCCTCGCTTTTATACTTGCTTTCCCGCTTATAACACTCTTTCAATCGTAACCGTCGGATCATCGCTCCTCTTTGGACGTCGCTGATCATCCTTCCTTTATCTCTCAATCGAACCCAACTAAGATTGGTTTGACCGGTATGAACCGGCAGTGGATATATTAGTTACAACAATAAGTATAAGGGTATTTTGGGGTTTTTAAGAAAATATATAGATGCCACATCATCAGTTAACTAACGGAACTTAACAGAGGGGGGGCAATAGTAATTATAGACAAAGTTGAAGGTTGGATTAATAATTTTTGAAAAGTACATGGAATACAGTAATAATAAAATAAAAGTACATGGGACCAATAATAATTATCCCTTAAAAATATAGGATTCGTGTGAAATGAGATGAAGGGATAAAAAATAAGTGACAGCAAAAAGAGCAAAATGTAGATTATATGGGTCTTACAAGCTTTATCTTCTCTACAGATTATTTATATATTGGGGATGGGGGTTTACCTAATATACCATCAAGCAGGATCTAAACTATGACCCCTCTACCAAGAGGTTTTGGTCTTACCAACCGACTAACTATGATGACAAAAATTACTATGCCACATCATCAGCCATGATCCTCATATGCTTATGCAAATCCTAATCAGAGAATAACCTTTTATTACTTTCACCAAATTTCTTCCGTAATTTATCAGTCTCGACTTTCAAACCTCCTCGATGCTTCTTAAGAGCTGTTGTCAATAAATATCTCTCATATGTGAAAAATTGGAATGAATGGGTTGAAGAGGGAAATCAAAGAAAAGAGAAGAAGAAGAAAAAGAGGAGGAAAAATGTAAAACAAGTTTCAGTATCTTAATTTCCTCTGTTCATTTGAAAAGTTCTTAGAGCTTTGGTGTCAGATAATGATGCCTAAAGTACACACCAAAGCTTAAGAGCAGAGTGTTTTACAACTTTTGTTTCAGAGCTGGCCCAGCAAACTTCCGTTTAAAAAGAAAAATAGTTTTAGAATTTTCTAGGGCTGAAATTTTTTGGTTGGATTGTCTCTCAAGACGATCTGTGCTCGTCTATAATTGTTGACCACAAATTACAGAGGGCTTACAGGGGGTTAGGTGATAGAATTTTTATTTTTTTTCACTATTTTTTTACTTGTGAACCTTACATATATTTTTGTTGTAAAGCCATCAGAGAAGATGATCCACACTTAAGTGCTGGTTTTGATTTCTCTATAGGCTCTTTTAAGTCCATCATGTTTACAATGAAGAATTCATAATAAGCGTGTCATCAGCTCGGTTTAACTATGTCCCCTCTGATAGATACTAACAACTACCAGTCACAAAGAAAATTCAATTCAAAAAAAAAAGAAGTTTGTCGTGTTTGTGTTCCTCGTAAATCTTTGTTTGGATTTTAGTTTCTGGTTTCAGCCGTACCAGATTCTGGCCTTCTACTCATAGATATGAATGAAGTCCACAAGGATCACAACTGATGCTTTCTTCATCTTCTAACTTCTACAGCTCTAATTGCAGATAGGAGCTTCTTGTTGCCTAGGTTCAAATCAAACAACAGTTGTAACTTATGTATAGTGTCTCTTCTTCTTGCCATGACAACAAAGGGATCAGCCCACTCTTGTGTCCCCATAAATTAGACTGATTGGTGCAAGTTCCCCCCCCCCCCCCCCAAATTTTTGGTAAGCAAACCTTTCATATTCACATATTGAGCCAGACGCACCTGAACTAAGACATCAAAATCCTTTAGCTAGGAGTGGATAAAGGCCATATAGTCAACCTAGACACTGATTAGCCATCCTTGCTAGGTGATTAACCAGTTGGTTAATATGCCTAGGAATAAAACTGTCACACCCCACCCAGTCGGTTCCAGTCAAACCTGAATATCCGTGGGGGTGATACACCGCAAGACCTAGGTTCAGTGACAATTTCATACAATATGTGATATAATATAATCAAATAGACAAGAATAAATCAAGTTTCTCATACAAAGTTATCAAATCTGAAATAATGATTACAATCATTCATTACTTCAAATCAAAAAGTATAACATCAAAGTTTTTGAAAAGAACGCAAAAAAATAAACTAAACTAATTCTCTAATGGAACCCAACCCCATAAGGACAGTTTTAACACAGACATGAAGCTCCATGCGCGTCCACTTCTTCTTTGGTCACTTTTTCAAGAAGATATGTCAGCAACGAATCCTGCATTTGAAAGAAGTCCTCATAACCTGCAGTATAATCTAGTCAAAAAAGACTTATAAAAAGGAATGAGTTCAACAGAACTCAGTGAGGTCAACTCAACATCATATTATGCATTCATTCACAAGATTCCACACCACATATATAACATGAATATCGACAATGTAATTAATGACAATGATATGATATATGAATTATGATATTATGCTCCTAACTCTATCATGAAGTCTCTATGGTAGACATGCATTAAGTCATACACCAGTCTTCTTTTGGCGGTCTCAGTCACTCTTCCTTCACGGCACTCAAGCATGTGTATTGGGTTCTCCACGGTTGTTGGGTAAAATCATGCCAAGCCATGGTTGTGGATTAGGTCACCACTCTCTCACATCACCATTGGTATAAGATCTGGCGCGTGTCAAGGACAATCTTAGGCCCAATGCAAAGTCATACGGTCTTGTACTACATATGGTCCGGATACTTCCCCTATGGCACTAACCAACTTGGTTCAGTATCTTTTTCCACATATGATTGGAATCCTCAATGGGAGGCATCTGTTGGAACCCATTTCTTAACCCAGTGGTCATCCACATATAATGGACAGGATGCTCTCCATGTCCTCCCACAGACTGATTGCCAGTCTTGAGCGCCCAGAAGCCCTTATCTATTATATGCAACCCTACCTCTCTATGATGATAGTGAGCATACTTAGCACACAGGACCCAACCATTAACATCACGGGTTAATCTGCTTCAATACCCCTGCCAAAAGGGTAGTAATACTCATGAGGTCACCTAACCAGACATGCCCTAGGTATGTCAACCAATAATCAGGGAAAGCGCCAAGGGCACCATAGGAATGCGTCTCATACCACATCCACTGGTGTCCAATGACAGAAACGCCAAAAGGGCATTCCACATTCCCCAATCACAACCTAAGCAATCATATAAGGTCACTAGGGTAATGGGTGAACCCACAACCCTAGTAGGCAACATAAAATAAAAGGAGTAAATTAATTCAACATCATCCATATATTTTCTTATCAATAATTTAAGATAAAAGAAAAACTCAATCCATCCAATCTCATCCATCTCATACATCCTCATATCACCATTCAAAAAATATTGAAAATTAGAAGCAAACATACTTTCTTACCTTTCAACAGTTACACAAATAACCACAAGATAATACTAAAGCAATTCAAGATATCAATAATGAAAATTAACTAACATCATTATACATGTAATATAAGGTTAAGTATATTCCTCACCTTCCAACTAGATTCCTTTTTCCAAAGTTCAGTAATTCCTTCCCACAAGAAGGCAACAAAAGGATAATTTACCCTAATCATGCAAGAGGATTAACAAAAATAAAATAGAAGTTAATTTGGGTTTAGAAAAATATCTCAAAATATTCCCATAAAAACCCCAACGGAAAACTAGGTTCTAACTCGCCTTTTTGACCTAAATAAGCTAAAAGTTATAATTCTGCCCTTGAATTGAAATCGAAATAAAATGAAACATTGGAGAAATCTAATTGGAAGTAAAGACATTATAAGGGTGTCCTCAATTTTATGCAATTTAATCTAAATCAAAAAGCCCCAAATTGGCTCTCCTAAATCACCCGTGGGTGACCCAGAGAGTCAAAATGCAAATCTTTCGCTAGGGGACAAACCATTTTCTCATACTCAAGGGAAACATTAATACAAGAAAAGATGAGCATCCAAGATACCTAACACTCTTTGTCACACCCCACCCGTCGGTCTCGGTTACCCGCCCGACAACCCGTGGGAGTGATCCGTCACAGGATCCACGGTTTTAGTCTATCAACAATAATAAATACAAATATAGACAATCAATAGCAATAAATGTCCAATAAATGAATTAAAGAATTACAGGAGCCCAAATACTCCAATAAAAATAATAAAGGAAGAATAATGAATTAAAACGAATACGAGTTTAGCGGAAGCAATCAAAAGAGTTATATTATTTTCTTTCCAGTTTCCTTTTCTAAGGCTAAATAATGTTTTTCATGAATCTCTACAAAGGGCGTCCTCTAGTTCTTCTCCATTCGCTAAGCGAACTGTCTAACCACTTTCCATCTCTGTCCATCAATAGGTGCAATAAGCGCACTCCATGCACTCGCGGGAGCTCCCGCACAAGCTATCTCCATTTCCCACTACCGGTGCCACATCCTCTTCATACGGGAAGGTTCCTTCATAGGAAACCAGTCCATCTTCCGGCATATTTCCTCCATCTGTGCAGGCTAATAAAACATATACAATGAAGGAGTGAGTTCTAGAGAACTCAGTAAGAACAATTACAATTCCCATCAATTATCCAACAAATCATAAATGCATAAATGATATGAATGAGTGCAAAGTATGAATGATTCTAAGATTTCTAACTATGCAAGTCTCTAACAGCTGACATGCTTTAAGATATACACCAGCCCTCCTCTGGGTAAGTCTAGTCACTCTGATCCGGCAAGGACTGGTTACCTCTGTAGGCATCTGGGGAAAAATGGAAGGTCCACACCTGGCTCTCAAACCATGGCTGGGATTAAGTCAACACTCTCTCACCACAACCATTGGTAATGAGTACTGGCGCATGTCGGGGTTTCTAATCCAATGCAAGGTCATACTGGTAACATGTCTACATGAAGTCCAAATACATCCCCTATGGCACCAACCAACTCGGTTTAGTATCCTTCGCAACCTAGGAATGAGAATCCTCACAGACTGGATACCGTTGTTGGACTCCACTCCTTAACCCTATGGCCATCCACATATTATTGGGGCAGAAGCTCTCATGACTCCTCACGACTCCCGGTCCGTTCCTTGGACATCCATGAGCCCAACCCTAACTGTCACATCCACCCAGTCGGTACCCCATCTGGCATACCCGGGAATGTGATCCACAGTCCAAGGATCAAGAATCGAGGGACCATGCCTCCCACATACACGATAACATAATCATGAACAATAATAATCAAGGTAAAAGCAACTAATACTAAATATCATGAATAAGATAAGATTCAATAAATCATAGTGCGGAAAAGCAGATAATATCAAGGTGTAAATGTGATCATAAAGGTGAGAGAATGTATGATAATCACCCTCTCAAAGCAGCGGAAATGAAGTATGATTAAGTTAATTACAATCCTAAGTATAAAAAGATAATCCAAAACAAGTTAATTACATGTCCAATGGTTCCATAAATAGACTAGGGAAATGGGGCACTAGGCTAGGGTTTCTTTTGTCCTAATGATGGTCTCCTCAATGGTGTGGATGAAGAAAGCCCAGCTCTGCCGCTCCCGCACTATCGTGGGGCTAACCCTGGTGCGAATAGTAATCCTCCTTGGCACCAACACTCTGATCCTCACCGAAGATACCACCCGGAGGGTAGTATGCGGGATCAAAGTCCGTCTCGAAGGGGGTGCCATCATAATCTTCGGTAGCTGTAGGATAATCTAAAAACATTTGTACAAAAAGAATGAGTTCGAAGAATTCAGCAAGGTAGTTATTCCATAATTAAAATCATATATATACAAAACATAACATAATGCAATGTGATATGGAACATATGATGCAAATATGATTCTAACTCTATGAATGCTAGTCTCTATGGTAGACATGCTTTAAGTCATAGCACCATACTTCTTTGGGTTGTCAGTCACTCCCCCTCAATCATACAAGATATCTTGGGTCTGCTAGGTAAGTAAGGTAAAGTCATCTCAAAAACCATGGTAGGGGAATCGGTCACCGCTCTCTCACATCACCGTTTGGTATAAGTACTGGCGCATGTCACAGTAAAGCCTAGTCCAATGCAAGTCATCTACTCAGTCGTATCAAGTCAGATATAGATACGTCCATTCCTCGCCCCTGGTGATCCTTTCCGGTATCCTTCACACTAGAGTCAGCGTAATCCCAGATTACAGACTCATCAACCCTATTGGTCATCCACAAATAGTAAACGGGAAGCTCTCACGTCCTCTCACGGATTGGTTACCGGTCTTGAGCGCCCGTGAGCCCAAGTCTAGCTATTTGCAACCCTACCAATAAATGGCCCCTTTTGGGTATCCGTAGCATGGTTTATGTCCCCTACCGGATCAAACCATACACTACCACGGGTCATTCGATCTCAATGCCCTTCCGATTAGGGTCTGACACGACAAGGACAATCCTATGTATGTCATCCAATAACCCAGGAAAGTGTCAATAGGCACCATCGGAGAACATCCCATACTATTCCCTCCGATGCCCAAGGACAAAAGTGTCAATAGGACACTCCCCAATCCCAAGTTATACATAGGCAATCACATATTCAAGTTCATCATTTCTCATGCATCCAATATATCTTCATAATAAAAGTTAAATCATGATATTGAAATGAATCATCATAAACATAAGTAATCAAGAATAATAACTTAACATGACAAGAGTTTAAGAATTTCGATACTACTGTACTAACACATGTATGACAATCTTATGATAATTAAAAGAAATCAAGAGATTCTATTCTTTAAGTAAGAACACAATTCATAAGTTGATGGCCTATATTGTTCATGGAGATAACCATCCTTACCTTGGGTTGAGTAGATGATGAATTGACAATACCAAGAAATGGTCCAAAAGAATTGTTAAAACCCTAAACAAACATCAATAATAGGTTAGAGAAGAAATCGGGAAGATCGGATGTGAAATGGGTCTAAACTGGCTAAAGTTGCTGTCAGCAACAACTTTGGTTGATGGTCTTTGGTCGATGGCATCAACCAAAGAGGATCGACCAAAATTCTCTTCGGGACAGAATAGTGGATTTTGGGGGTTTTCATCCGAAATTGGTTTTCCGGGGTTCAGATCAATCTGAAACTTGGAGGAATGCTTAAGAACAGTATGAGGACACTATAAATCAAGAAAATAACATAATCCAATGGTCTAAATAGAAAGCCCCAATTTGAGCTATCAAGTTCAAGAGACAAGCATCATGGCATGGATTGGGATAGATTGCATTGACATAGAAATAGGATGCAATAGCTAGGGGAACTTATAGAAATTCGATTGGAGTCATATGATAGTGATAAACATGAACATAGCATACCATACAACTCAGTTTGTACAAAATGGCATGATGTTAAGAGGAAAATCAAGGAATACTTATGCTAGGCTTGAGATGGGGGCATAGCATCAATAGATGGCTAAGGAAATCATAGGTTAAGCATGAGTGGACACTTGGAGTGATGGTTGCAAGGTTACAGCACCATCTCCAATGTCTCAACAGCAAGAGAGGAATAGAAAAGAATAGAAAAAGGTAGAATAGATAGTGGAATGATGATTCATACCTTGTTGTTGAAGATGGAGACAAGAATCAATGATAAACAATGTGTTTTTGGTGGAGTATCTTTCACATATGCCTAGGAGTTGCTTTGGGAAGCTCCCCCACATTTTCAGGAGTGAAAATGATTGCAATAGGGCTCAAGGCTCGAGGTTATATTAATTAGAAAAGAGAATATTCCATGGAATCATTAACTTGGTTGACTGGGAAAATTTGGTCGATGGTCTTTGGTCGATGGCATCGACCAAAGAGGATTGACCAAAATATTTCTCAGCAGAAAAACAGGTTTAGTTCAGCAACTTCAAGTGGGGTTTTGAAAGGCTATACAAGGTCAAATTGAGTGAGGTTTTCTTCTACAATTCAATCAAGAAGTCTAGTTCCAGGGAATACCTTCGGATTGTGCACAGAAGGTCATTAAGTACTTCAACTAAATCAATCTTCTCCGATGCGCAGACTTTCCTTAAACACTGACAATGCATTCAAGCAAGGGGTATCATCGTCAATGTCCATGGGCTCGGTCTCCGCATCATAATTATCAATTAGAAGGGTCCACAAGTCTCTTTTACCACCGCTTCAGGTCTTCGGGCCTAAATACAACAGTGGATCCGAGTTAGGGTCAAGGTTAGAATAGGGCTGGATATTACACTAACATATGCAACCCTACCATTTATATGACTAACAGTGGACCAATGTCACATCACTGTCATCACGGGTCATTCGGTTACAATCCCCCTACCGAAAGGGTAGTAGCATGTGGGGTACCTAGCCATGCAATTCTAAACTCTACCTAAGAATGTCATCCAATAGTTATGACAGAGCTAGAGACATCAGCAGGCATGTGTTCCATTCCACAGCCTTCTGATATCCCAAGCTAAGATACCCCTAAGGAATACCTCATCCATCAAAACCTCATACTATGCATCATCAGTATATCACATCCATAACCAACAAAGTATATATGTAAACAAGATAAACAACAGTAATATAACAATATCAGTATGTAATACATGACTACAGAAGCATATATAATGAAAGACTAATGCTAACAGACACTGGACTAGCATGTTTTAGTCTATTCATAAAGATAGGATTGAATGTCCTTACTTGCATATAAGTAAATTGTCTGTAAAACGGAATCCGTAAACTATTACAAGACTTTCTTTTCAAACATAGAATACCTAAACACAGGGTTACAATAATGTATAAGTTAATTGAATCAAAGTGGATCAAAACCAAAAGTCATTTGGTCACTGTTTACCAGCCGGTCGCTTAGGTTGAGTGACCGCCACTAGTGACCGCCCCAAAAACAGAGAGTTTCAATCCTAAACTCAGGCTTCTGATCACCCGTTTTCAATCCGGATTTCGAGTGATCATGGCCTAAATCTCGAATCTAACACTCACATAGCCAATGGGTGAAAGGAAACCTAACAATTACCATCATTAGATTACCCAGAACTCTCCCCTTGACTGGATTATCCTTTTCACGAAAGCAAGGTTTCGTTTTCGGATGAATCACCTCAAGTAGATTGGAAAGAGAGTTACAATTGATCAAAAGGGTAACCACAATGATGGGGGGATGGGTTAACACGAAGTTGAAAAACAAAGGAGATAAAGGATGAAGGGTGAATCCATTACCTCACCCCCGAATACCAGAAATAGGGAAGGATTGATCTCCCGATCACTGCCAGCACTTCAGATCCGCTTTCGGCACTTCTCCGCAGCCGTCTGACCTCCAAAAACGGTAACCACAAATAAAATATTCGTAATTTGGACGAGGGTTACCTTTTATAGAAGTCAGGGGGCAAAATAGGGCAAAACCCTGAAAACAGACCGAGCGGTCGCTCTCAGGCGGTCGCTTGGTTTGATCGACCGCCACTAGCAACCGCCCCCATGTATTTTTCCATACAAGGGTGTTTTTGCTAGGGGGTTGATATCCAAGTACAACCTAGCCCTAAAGAAGAGATGGGGGAGATCTTACCTTCATTCCGAGCATCTCTAGACATCACTTGTCTTCCAGAAGACCAACTACCAAGCAAAGCAGGCTCTTCAAACAGGGGATCCAGATCCATGGGTTTAGGGTATGGATCATGGACTTCTATCCGAACACTCCACAAGCTTACCTGACTAGACCTTCGGGTTCTCGGACCTGCAATACGGATCTCGGGTTAGAAATACGGGGGTTGTTACATCCCTCCCTCCTTAAAAGAAATTTTGTCCCCGAAATTACAACGTACCTGAATGTCCAAAAAGGTGAGGATACTCAGACCGCATCTCATCTTCTTTCTCCCAAGATGCTTCCTCAAAAGAATGATTCTTCCATCTGATCTTCACCAAAGGTATAGTTCGGTTTCTCAACTGGTTCTTCATCATACGTCAAATTCGCACTCAAACCTACCGGTTCATGCTGGAGCAACTGCTCTGCGCTTGCCAAGCATTGCCTTAGCATAGACACATGGAAAACATCATGCACACCAGCAAGAGACGAAGGCAGAGCCAACCGATAAGCTACTGGTCCAACCTTTTCAATAATGTCAAAGGGACCAATATACCTAGGGCTGAGCTTTCCTTTGATATTAAAACGCATGACTCCTTTCATCGACGAAACTTTCAAAAACGCACACTCTCCAACTTGAAACTCAAGGTCTGACCTTCTTTTATCCGCATAAGACTTCTATTGAGACTGGGCAGTTTTGATCATTTCTCTAATCATATCCACCATGGTACCGGTGGTTTCGATTAGATCAGGGCCAAGAACACGCCTTTCCCCAACTTCATCCCAATACAGAGGAGTTCTACAAGTCTTTCCATACAGAGCTTTAAACGGGGCCATTCCAATAGTAGACTAATAACTATTATTATAAGCAAACTCCACCAAGGCTAGGTGGTCATCCCAGTTACCACTCATATCTATGACACACGCTCTAAGCATATCTTCCAAAATCTGTATGGTCCTTTCCGATTGGCCATCGGTCTGAGGATGATGAGCAGTACTCAAATTCAGCTGAGTACCCAGAGCTTTTTGCAGACTATTCCAAAAACGCGAAGTAAACCTTGGGTCTCTATCTGACACAATGCTAACAGGAACACCGTGCAGTCTCACCACATTATCAACATAAAGCCGGGCCAACTTATCCATAGTATAGGTGATCTTCATTAAAATGAAGTGTGCCGATTTGGTTAATCGGTCCACTACCACCCACACTGAGTCATTCCCTTTGCTAGATCGGGGTAGACCCGTGACAAAGTCCATAGCAATATCTTCCCACTTTCAACTAGGTACTGGAAGAGGTTGCAGAAGGCCGGACGAAGGCTGCCGGACACCTTTCACACGTTTACAAGTTCCACACTTAGCAATGAAGTCTTCTACATCATTCTTCATGCCAGACCACCAAAAATACCCTTTCATATCATGGTACATCTTCACACTTCCAGGATGAATAGTAAAGATGGACTGATGAGCATCAGTCAAGATTTCATTTCTGAGGTCTTCAACAGCAGGAACACAAACTCTTTCTCTAAAAACAAGAGCACCATCAAAGGCTAGGGAGAAATCTTCCACATCCTTAGTCTTTGAAGTGATCAGGTCAATCTTCTTCTTCAATTCCGGATCAGTCAACTGCAGAGCAACAATTCGGTCCCTCAAACTCGGTCGAATGACCAGCTGCCAAAATAGCACCGGAACCTTTTGACAAAATCTCAAGTCCAAATCTGACAATGGAGAACAATAAGGGCTTACTGAGAGATGTCAGATCCACACTTCCTTGATTACTCTTTCTACTCAAAGCATCAGCAACCACATTAGCTTTTCCTGGATGATACTGAATATCACAATCATAGTCCTTTACTAGTTCTAGCCATCTTCTCTGTCTCATATTCAACTCCTTTTGAGTAAAGAAATACTTGAGACTCTTGTGGTCAGTGAAAATCGATATCTTTTCACCATAAAGATAGTGATGCCAGATCTTCAGAGCAAAAACCACAGCTGCCAATTCCGAGTCATGAGTAGGATAGTTATGCTCGTAGTTCTTCAACTGCCTAGAAGCATAAGCTACAACCTTCCCATGCTGCATCAAAACGCAACCCAAACCAACTTTAGAAGCATCGGTATACACTGTCAAACCTTTTCTTGAGTTCTTGGAAACTCTTTTCACAGGCTTCATTCCACTCAAACTTGATTCCTTTTCTGGTAAGCTTAGTCATAGGAGCTGAGAGTCTAGAGAAATTCTCAATGAAGCACCTATAATATCCCGCCATACCAAGAAAACTTCGAATCTCAGTGACTGACTTAGGTCAGTCCCAATCGGCAGTAGCTTGAACCTTTGCAGGGTCGACCTTAATACCGTCAACAAAAACAATGTGACCTAAGAACATAACTTTAGGTAACCAAAAGTCACATTTACTGAACTTGGCAAACAACTTCTTCTCTCTCAAACGCTGCAGAGCAAAACTCAAGTGCACAACATGTTTTTCTTCGCCCTTCGAATAAATCAGAATGTCATCAATAAATACGATGATAAACTTATCTAAGACATCCTGAAATACTCGGTTCATCAGATCCATGAAAGCTTCCAGAGCATTAGTAAGACCAAAAGGCATAACTCGGAATATATAATGCCCATATCTAGTCCTAAATGCAGTCCTGCAGACATCACTGGACTTAACTCTTAACTGATCAAACAAGTCGTCGATCCTAGGAAGAGGATATTTATTTTTAATCGTCAACTTGTTCAATTCCCGATAGTCTATGCACATTCGCATACTACCGTCCTTCTTCTTCACAAACAATACCGGGGCTCCCCAAGGCAAAACACTAGGTTTGATAAACCCTTTGCTTGACAAATCATTTAACTGAGTCTGAAGTTTCTTCAACTCAGTCGGAGCCATCCGATACGGAGCTTTCAACACAGGGGCTGCTCCAGGAATTAGATCAATTGAAAACTCTAACTCCCTCTCTGGAGGCAAACCAGACAAATCATTCAGGGAAAACATCAGGAAAGTCCATGACAACTTCAATATCAGCCAACTGTTTCACATCTTCCGAGACATCCACAGAAGAGGAAAGAAGTCCAACATCCTTGGTCCACTGCCTGACTTTCACAGTCGCAACCACTATCTTCTTGCTCAACTTCTCTTGACTACCTTGATACTCAAATAGACTACCATCCTTAGGATGAAATAGTACCTTCCTTTCCGAACAAAGGATAACTGCGCCATACTTAGATAACCAATCCATTCCAAGTATCACATCAAAATCAGACATATCCAACTTGATCAAACGGGCTTCAAGGGTTCTACCAGCAATAACAACTGAACACGATTCAACCACTTCATCTAATCTAACAACAGATCTAGTAGGAGTACTAATAACTAGTCCTCTTTCCAACTTCGCAAGTGTAACAAGAATAAGACTGACAAAAGAAGATGCTATGAATGAATGAGATGCACTAGTATCAAATAGTACGAAAGCAGAGGTAGATGATATTGAAATAATACCTATCACAACATCGTGATCTGTCTCAGATTCTGAACCAACCACATTGAACACTTTCCCAGAGGGAACATTCGAAGCAGGGTTCAAAGCTGACACCTGAGGATTCGGCTTCTGGGTGCAGTTACGAGAATAATGACCCGGCTTTCCACAGTTAAAGCAAATCAAATCCCTACTACTCACAGGAGCCGCTGAAGGAGGATATGCAGGTCTTTGGTTATTAACCACTGGAGGAGGGTTAGCATAGATCGGTCCAGTACCCTGACTACCTGCAATAAAACGCACCGGTGCACTACTAGAACCATAGCTCGAGGTAGAGCTAAAACTGGAACTAGCTCCTCTAGGCTGAAATGAAGGGGCAGAATAAGGAGCAGGCCTAGAGAATCTCCGGTTCAGGTCAACCAAATGATTCCTGTTCGCAACAGAACGCTAGAGCTGATAATTTTCTCTCTCATTATCTTCTACCTTCTTCGCATTCTATACCATCTCAGCATAATCCACAATCGGATGAATCGCTAGGTAAGTCTTCAGTGACAGCTGATTGTGTCGCTAACCAATCAAAAATAAAATCCTATACTAATCTAGCAAGCAGAAAGTACGGGGTCGAACTATGGGGAACTAAAAGGCTAAGTTACTAAGATTGAATTTAACAAAACTAAATTTAAACTAAATCTATTAATTAATGCAAAAATTTAAACTATGAATATGTGAAGATCTTTGGGATTTCGAATCCCCAATGCTTTTTCCTAACCGATATAACTCTACACTTCAAAGCAAATTAGGGATGGTCTTCCTAGGTATGCCCTATCTTCGCAAGACTATCGTCCTTCGCGGAAGCTTGGCATGCTTAGTTCGCTGAGCTATAGAACATCTTTGGCCAAACTCAAACACAATCAACTAGAAGATATAGAACAATCAAATTAATGGAATAAGCATGGTTCATCTACATCCCAAAGAAAAGGAACTAGCTACTCATTATCACAAAGTTCATAAAAAAAAATAAAGATGAAACATAGGAAGAGAGAGAGAGAGAGAGATGTGGTCTTCTTCTTCAGCAATGAGAGATGAGAGCCGCATTCGCTGTCTTCTTTTCTCTGTGATTTGCTTCTCTTTTATGTCTCCCGCACACAATGAATCCCCTCTCTTTACCTGTCGATTTGACCTTTATTCTTTCGTATTTTGGAAAAACTCAAAACTCGAAAGTTGTAGATATTTTCAATATCGTTCCATATCATCTTGAATCACCAAATTCCAAGCTCATACGAGAGAGATATGCCCAAAATACTGAAGGTAGGTCTGTTTACCCGATTTTCATATTTATTACCAATTTTGTTCCTTAGACCTCCACCTATTTCCAATTTGGCTAAGATCTCACTTTTCATGATTTCTTGGGCAGCAAGATTGAATGCCATGATTTAAAATCCACCAATATCTAATATATTTGCCAACTTTACTCCATATTATCTCTAATATCCAAAATCACCTTATTCCTGAAAAAATACACAAAAATACTCAATTAGCTCTCTTTAAATCAAATAAATAATGGTAAATGCATGCTTATCAACAGCCTCAAACCTTTGAAGAATTTCTTTGCCTTCTCACGATCATCTTTGAATGCAGCAGGGGCAAAGTAAAACAATTCTTCAAACTTCTTCTAGTACTCCAGAACAGTACTAGGTCCTTGTGTGAGTGCCATAAACTCAGCTTCTTTAGCATCTCTCACAGACTCAGGAAAATAATTCTTACAAAATGCATCCTTGAAAATTTCCCAAGTAAGAACCGAGTGCGAAGCTTCCAAAATAGGTCTGGTAGCATTCCACCATGCATAAGCTTCATGCTGCAGTCTCTGTTTCGCACATAGAATCTTCTGAGCTTCATTGCAACAGAGGTTGCGAAAAACTTTTTCCATCTCTCGGATCCACTTGTTAGGGAACAATGCATCCGACGAAATACCAGTAAAAGCAGGGATCTAAAGCTTCAAGAAATGCTCCATCAACCTTGCATGAGGACCAGGGGCAAAACCGTCCACAAAAGTACCAGGTGCAGAAGTACTAGCTCCATTAGGGTTAAGAGCTTCTTGGGCATTCTGCTGAGTAGTCGTGAAACCTTGCATCATAGTAGTAAATTGATTCTGCTGCTGATGCATCATGTTTCCCAGAATGTTCATCACATCCTGTATAGAGACTACTTGCGGTGCACACGGAGGATTTTCACCAGTAGGAGGAATTTCAACTCGGGGAGGCTCAATTCTTGTCACATCCACCCAGCCGGTACCCTATCTGGCATACCCGGGATGTGATCCACAGCCCCGAAGATCCATAGTTCAGGGACCACATAATCCACATCGACGATAATACAATCATGAACAGATAATAATCATAAACTAACAATGAATGATCATGGAATTCAGAAATAAGGTGTCAGACATAATCAGAGTGCGGAAATAAATATCAAATCAGATAAATTAAGAAGGCAGTGGGCGGAATCCACTCCTTCACCAAACGGAAGTGAGGTCAAAATTTAGTTAAGTACAAGTCTCAAGTTATAAAGGTAAGTTAAAGTTATTACAATTCTTCTAAGTATACTGTCACAAAAGAAGGGGTAACTACTCATAAGTCTCCTCCATAATAAATATATCTTCTTCAAAGTTGAGGACCATGGAGACCCAACATGATTGCTCCCATACAACTCGGGGCTAACCACGGTACGCCCTGGTAATCTTCTTCGGTATGGTCACCGAAGTCTTCAACGTAGCCAGCCTCCGGATGGTAGTATGAGGTATATCTGGGTCCGCCTCGGGGAGGGTGCCATCGGAGTAATCACCTGTAGAATAGCCTAACAAAATATTGCAACAGAAAAGGAATGAGTTCAAAAGAACTCAGCAAAGGAAGTTATCCCACCACACATAAACCACAAGATAATCATAAAATGATGCGAGATGATATGAGGCATATAATGCAATATGACTTTATTCTAAGTATGCTGGTCATCTATGGTAGACATGCTTTAAGTCATAGCACCATACTTCTTTAGGTAGTCTCGGTCACTCATCACCGGGGGAATTGGGTCCTGCATCCCTCTCGGACAAATCCATGGTTGGGGTTTCGGTCACCGCTCTCTCACATCACCGTTTGGTCTAAGTATTGGCGCATGTCAGGGTATAGCCTAGCCCAATGCAAGTCATCTACTTAATCATATCATGCCAGTTCCAGATACTTCCATTCCTCCCCTCTCGGGATCCTTTCCGGTATCCTTCACACTAGAGTCACGGATATTACTCACCGGACTCATCAACCCTATTGGTCATCCACAAATGGTAAACGGGAAGCTCTCACGTCCCTCTCACGGATCATTTCACCGGTCTTGAGTGCCCGTGAGCCCAAGTCTAGCCATTTGTAACCCTACCAATAAATGGCCCCTTTCGGGTAACCGTAATGCAATTTATGTCCTCTCACGGAGTGGATACCGGTCTTGAGCGCCCACAAATCCACACTACTACCACGGGTTGTTCGGTCTCAATGCCCTTCCGAATCGGGTCTGATATGATAGGGACATCCTAGCCATACATCTAGACAAATCCTATGCATGTCATTCAATAACCCGGGAAAGCGTCAATGGACACCTTCGGAGAACATCCCATACTATTCCCTCCGATGTCCAAGGACAGAAGCACCAGTAGGGTACCCCTCAATCCCAAGTTATACTTAAGCAATCACATGCCCAAGTTCATCATATCAGTTCACAAGATACAACGTCATAATAAACATTCAATTCATGACATTGACATAAGTCATCATATATTGAAATTGATAAACATGATAAAACATTGAAGTAATATAATGTAAACACAAAGCTCTTTGTTAAAAGACATATGTAGCAAGTCTAACACGATAAGAATATGAAATAGAAACTATATTTACTAGGTTAGGAATACCAAGTCAAGATTTCCATATCCTAGGTAATTACATCGATAACTATCCTTACCTTGAATCGGAGAAGAGAATGGTCCAAGATCACAAGCGAGTGGCCCAAATAGTCTTAAAGTCCTAAACAAGCATATATGAAAGGTTAGAGAAGAAATCAGAACAATCGGAGATCAAACGAATCAGAACTGGGCAAAAGTTGCTGACAGCAACTCTATTGGTCGATACATTTGGTCGATAGTATCGACCAATAGTATCGACCAAATCAATTCCAAGACAACAAGCTGGCTTTTCGGATTCTTGCCCAGATTTGGTCTTCGGGTCTCGGATTGACATGAAACTTGGAGGATAGTCTAAGCACAACATGGGGACACTAATTATCAAGAAACTTTCATAATCCAATGGTCCATTTGGAAATCCCCAAATTGACATATTAAGGTTAAGAGTTGTAGATCATGGCATTGGCTATATCTCAATGCAAATTAGGGGAAAACATGGGGGATTAGGTAGGGAATCGTTTAGAAGTAACATGGAGCACATATGCAAGGTATAGATTAGGTTAATCATGAGCTTCATCTCAGTTTTGGTAAATAAAGCAAGTTGGTAAGCAATAAATCATGGAAATGTGTAGTCAATGATCATGAGGTGAATCAATCATAGTCATATCGGTGAAAACATCATTGTATGGGGTTTAGAAGGTTCATGGCAAGGTGTATGCAAGGTTGCAGCACCTTGGCCATGGTCCCAACAGTAAAATAGAGAAAAGATGAGTGAGAAAGTGATTAGGAGAGAGAGTCATACCTTTAAAGTGGAACAAGAAAGTAGGAATGAGTGGTTGGCAATGATTGATGAAGAAGATGCTTCACCACTACCAAGGAGGAGTTCTTGGGAGGCTCTCTCACGTTCCCAGATGTTAAAAACGCGAGAATAGGGCTCCAGTCTCGAGGAATAAATAAATAGAAAAGAATATTCCAAGAATCTTTAAATTTGGGTTCAGTCAGACTTGTTGGTCGATACCTTTGGTCGATGGTATCGACCAATAGTATCGACCAAAACAATCTCTGCAGAAATTTTACAGAATAGTTCAGCAACTTTAGGTGCGGACTTGGAGGGCTATACAAGGTCAAATTGCATGGGGTTTTCTCCTACAGTTCACTCAAGAGGTCTAGTTTCAGGGAGTACCTTCGGATTATGCACGGGAGTCCGTTTGCTATTTCAACTGTCTCGCTCTTCATCGGTGCGCAGATTCTAACTTAGCACGGTAATGTGCTCAAGGAAGGAGCAGCATCATCAATGTCCATAAACTGGAATCCCGACATTACGTCATCAACCAGTAGGGCCCATAAGTCCCTCCTACCACCACTTCGGGTCTTTGGACCTACAAACATAACAATGACCGGGTCGGGTCAAGGTTAGGTAAAAGCTGGATTTTACATTCTTCCCCCCTTAAAAGAATTTCGTCCTCGAAATTGAAAGCGTACCTGTGCTCCCAAAAAGATGAGGAAACTTCTCCTTCATTTCTTCTTCCTTTTCCCATGAAGCTTCTTCCGGGGTATGGTTCTTCCACCGAATCTTCACCAAAGGGATGGTGCGATTCCTTGTTGCTTGTCCTTTTTATCTAGGATTTCAGCTGGTCCTTCATCGTAAGAAAGATCAGCACTAAGTCCTTCGGGTGCTTGCTGTAGTATGTGTTCCGGGTTCTCTATGTACTTCCGAAGCATCGAAACATGGAACACATTGTGAACTCCAGCAAGAGATGGAGGCAAGGCCAAGCGATAAGCAACGGGTCCAACCCTTTCCAAGATTTCAAAAGGTCCGATGAAGCGGGGGCTAAGCTTTCCTCTCACATTGAATCTCATCACACCTTTCATAGGTGATACTTTAAGGAAAACTTTCTCTCCAATAGGAAACTCCAGATCGGTCCTTCTCTTGTCGGCATAGGATTTCTGTCTTGGTGAGCAGACTTAATCCTCTCTCTAATCATGTCGACCATAGCACTTGTAGCTTCAATCATTTCCGGGCCTAAGACTTTTCTTTCACCTGTCTCGAGTCCAATACAAAGGCGTTCTACAAGTGTTACCGTACAAAGCTTTAAAAGGAGCCATGCCTATTGTTGATTGATAACTGTTGTTATAGGCAAACTCCACTAAAGCTAAGTGTTCATCCCAATTTCCACCCATGTCCACCACACAAGATCTAAGCATATCTTCTAAAATTTGAATCGTCCGCTCAGATTGTCCATCAGACTGGGGATGATGAGCTGTACTCGAGGTTTAATTGGGTTCCCAGGGCTTCCTCGCAATCCATTCCAAAACCTTGAGGTGAACCTAGGATCACGGTCGGACACAATACTCACCGGCACACCGTGTAGACGAACCACGTTGTCCACATAGAGTCTAGCTAGCTTGTCCAAAGTGTAGGTGATCTTCATAGGTATGAAATGGGCTGATTTAGTCAACCTATCTACAACCACCCACACAGTGTCATTTCCTTTACTTGTCCGCGGCAAGCTAGTCCACGAAGTCCATGGATATATCTTCCCACTTCCAACTAGGAGCACGGGAAGGGGCTGAAGCAATCCGGACGGAGGTTGGCGACCACGGCTTTAACACGGCTGTGACAAGTCTCGCACTTGGCAACAAAGTCTTCCACATCCGCTTTCAAGCTATTCCACCAAAAATGTTCCCTTAAGTCTTTATACATTTTGGTACCCCCGGAGTGTATTGTAAAGATCAAGTTGGTGTGCTTCTTTCAATATTTCCTTCTTGATTTCATCAACAGAGGCACACAGAGTCTACCTCTAAACAATAAGGCACCATCTAAAGATGTACTAAAAGCGGGGTCCATCTCTGAATTCGTGGCAACCTTCCCAATCTTCTCTCTCGGTTCGGGGTCGAGAACTTTGCAAAGCGACGATCCGGTCTCTAAGGGTGGATCTTGCCGTCATGGCAAAAAGAATACAATCCGAACCCTCGGGAACCACTTCTAAGCCAAACCTTTCCATTGACAGCAACAAAGGTCGACTCAAAGCACACAAGTTCAAATCCTTCTTCGACTCTTCCTACTAAGAGCATCCGCAACTACATTTGCTTTACAGGTGATATTGGATGTCACAATCATAGTCGAGAAACCAACTCCAGCCATCTTCTTTGTCTCATATTCAGCTCTTTACGGGTGAAGAAGTATTTCAAACTCTTATGATCTGTGAAGATAGCGATCTTCTCACCGTATAGGTAATGTCTCCAAATCTTTAAAGCAAAAACAACGGCGGCAAGCTCTAAGTCGTGAGTGGGATAATTCCGCTCATAGTCTTTCAATTGCCGAGAAGCATAAGCCACAACTTTGTCGTGTTGCATCAACACGCAACCCAATCCGATCATGGAAGCATCGGTGGAGACTATCAACCCACCGGAACTATCAGGTATAGTCAAAACCGGGGCGCTTGTCAATCTAACCTTCAGCTCCTCAAAATTCCTCTCGCAAGACTCGGTCCAAACGAACTTCTCTTCCTTTCTAGTTAGCTTAGTCATAGGGGCAGCCAACCTAGAAAAATTCTCGATAAATCTCCGATAGTATCCTGCCAATCCAAGGAAACTTCTTATCTCGATCCACGGTCTTCGGTCTTTCCCAATCGGTAACGGTTTGCACTTTTTCCGGGTCGACACGAATACCTTCGGCTGAAACAACATGGCCAAGAAACACTACCCTTGAGAGCCAAAAGTCACACTTGCCAAACTTAGCATAGAGTTTCTTTTCTCTCAACCTTTGCAAAGTGAAGTTCAGATGTTCCGCATGCTCTTCTTCATTCTTCGAGTAAATCAAGATGTCATCAATGAATACGATCACAAACTTATCGAGCACATCATGAAATACCCGGTTCATGAGGTCCATGAACACGGCGGGGGCATTTGTTAAGCCAAAAGGCATAACTTTGAATTCATAGTGTCCATACCTTGTTCGGAACGCCGTCTTAAAGATATCACTTGACTTCACTTTCAACTGGTGATACCACGATCTTAAGTCAATCTTCGAGAAAACAGACGCGCGCCCTTCAAGCTGGTCAAACAGGTCATCAATCCGAGGCAACGGGTATCTGTTCTTGATCGTTAACTTGTTCAACTCTCTGTAGTCAATGCATAGGCGCATACTACCATCTTTCTTCTTAACGAACAAGACCGGAGCTCCCCGGGGTGACACACTTGGCTGCACAAAACCTCTATCCGGGAGTTCATTCAGCTGAGCTTGCAACTCCTCTAGCTCGGTAGGCGCCATCCTGTAAGGAGCTTTAGACACCGGAGACGCTCCGGGAGTTAAGTCTATGGAAAACTCAACCTCTCTATCGGGGGTAGTCACGATAAATCGTCTGGAAACACATCAGCGAAGTTACAAACTACTGCGACATTTTCGAGGTCTCTTCTTTTCCTTAACCTTGCTTCCGGATGAAACATCTTCCACTAGGGAGTGGACTTGCATTAAAGCGGTCAAAGTCTTCTTGCTCACTCTTCCCTTCCTTCCTTGGAACTCCAAAACTGAATTCCCCTCCAATCGGAATTGGATCTTCTTTGAAGAGCACAAGATCACGAGCGTTGTAGGATGTCAACCAATCAATTCCCAAGATCACGTCGAAATCTCTCATATCGAACAACACCAACCTTGCCTTCAAGTTCAAACCACAAACACAAACAGGACATTCCTCTAACACTTTATCTAGTTTAACTGCGGACCCAACGGGGGTACAAATTGATAAATAACTAGACAAACATTTGGGTGTTAGGTTAGTCTTCATGACAAAAGTAGATGAAATGAATGAATGAGATGCACCCGTATCAAACAATACAAATGCTTTGGTAAAGAAGCGACTAACAATGTACCTGTAACAACATCATGACAAGCTTCTTGGTCGGTGCCGGATATCTTGAAGACTCTGCGGCGGCGGGAGGGCGGGGGACACTCTTACGAGCAGGAGCAGCGGGCTGAACAGGACTTCTTGGGGCGGAGGCGGGCAAAATGGCCGGGCTGTTTGCAAAAGAAGCAAACATTATCCTTCGGTCCAACAGAGGTAGCTGCCCTTTGGAGGTCTCGAAATGCGGGCACGGGGTGTACCATTCCGGGTAGAGAAGGCTGAACAATTCCTGCAGGTCGGGTCCCACTAGTGCGGCCATCTTGGCCTACATGAGCGGCACTTGGGACTCGGCCCAACACTCCGGGGCTGATAGGTGGGAGTGGGGTGCGGTGCGGAGCCTCACAAAACGACGGTCGATACGATCAACAAATCCGGAAGGTGCGGATTGCCAAGGTTTCTGTGCTCGCACATTCTCCTTCTCGGTTTCCTCAATTTTCTTCGCATTCTCCACGGCTTGAGCATAGTCTCCAAGAGGTAAGGCGGTGAGGTGGACTTTGATCGAAGGTCGCAGCCCTTTGAAAAATTTCTTCGCCTTGGCAACATCGGAACTCAAAGAATCGGGAGCGAAGAAAAAGAGTTCTTCAAACTTCTGCTGGTATTCCGGCCTGAGAAAGGGCACCTTGTACCAATGCCATGAATTCTGCCTCTTTGGCATCCTTTACCGACTCGGGGAAATAGTTCCTACAAAATGCTTCCTTGAACAACTCCCAAGTAACCACACCGGCATGAAGGTTCTCGAGAATAGGCCTGGTGGAGGTCCACCATGCATCGGCTTCATGTTGGAGCTTACGTTACGCAAACAACACCTTCGATTATCCGAACAACTGCGGGTGTCTAAATGCCTTTTCCAATTCTCTCAACCATCTATTAGGAAAGAGGGTGTCCTTGGTCATTCCGGTAAAAGATGGTACTTGGAGTTTAAGAAAACTTTCCATCAGCTTGGTATGCGGGATCTCGGTGGACCTCTCCACATACGGAGCTGCACGGCCGGGGTTTCTTGAACCACTTGCTCGGTTCTCTTCTCGCATAGCCAAAAATCCGGTCATCATTTGATTGAAGCTGCGCCGCTTGTTGCTGCATCATGTTGGTCATAATGCTAGCAATGTCTCTGAAGCTTCCGATTTCGGGAGCATCGGGGAACTCCATTAGGGGCGGGGTGCTCTCCTTGTCTTTGCTGGTCCGGGGGTCCCAGCGAGCACATCTTCAACTCCGGAATTATCAGAACCAATCAAGCGATTCCTCGGAAGCACCATTCTTCAAACATCGGAAATTTACAACATCGAAAATCAACTTGTCAAAATCACTTGATCAATAGAATAGAATGCCCAAATCATGCTTAAAATCATCAACATAGCAAGATTATAGTCCAACATTGACAAGAAACAAATCACAAATCAGATTTCCACAAAAGCCCAAAAGCAGAAAATTTTCCCTATTGGTCGATACATTTGGTCGATGGCATCGACCAATAGTATCGACCAAAAACATTCTGCGTGAAAAACAGAATATATGGTTCACCCGTTTCATTTCCAAAACATTTCCATTTCAAACTTGGCTCTGGGGAAAACTTCTCCTTAAGGTCTCTAAGGGTTTTAGGGGTGATTTGAGACTTCCAACACTCTTGCAAGCTTGCATTGATCAACAACACAAGTAAGTCTCATTCTCTTCTTCTCTCTTCTTGCGTTTTCATTTACCAAGATATGATTTTTCTTCAAAACTGCAAAATGGTTGATGCTAATGGTTAGAATCATGTCTAGGGACGTTTAGAAACATGCTCCCACCATTTTACAAGCCAAACTAAGCATGAAACACAAGATTTCACATTCTTGGATTCAAAAATCACTATTCATCTCAATATTTCCAACTTTACAAATACTTGCCTCATTTTTAAACCAAAATGAATTTTGACATGAAACCAAGTCCCACATGACTAATTTACCATGGGGAAGGTGTTCCCACATTCGGTTTGCCGAAATTCCAACTTTTGAAAAATCTCAAACATAGCCCAAAGAGGGATTTCTTCCTTCACCTTCTTGCTGAATTTTCACTTCTACATGGCCAAGATGTTAGATTTTCACCAAGCGAAACATCCCAGCATGTTTATCCAAGTCTTATACACATGCTAGTATGTTCGAATCGCATTTTCGCAACAATTTCAAATTTTCGAAAAATTACAAAAATGCCCTTCATCTAACAAATGAACAAGGGAATTAATCAAAATGAAATTTCTTTCTTGTCTCCGCGGAGTTCATCATGCCCCGAGAGGAGGACGGAGGGCTGACAGAGGTATAGGACATGCTCCACGGCGGGGAGGTGACCGAGGAGGACCTCTTCATATCACCTCGGGCGAGTTCTGTTCGAGCACTACTTCTATGACATACCGATCGAGTACGGGCGGTTGGTAGTCTTAGATGAGCTAGAGACCTTTCGCATACGGGAGAGGTTAGAGGCGATGGGATGGTTATCTTTGTACACCACGCCATATCCAGTCTACCCAGAGCTTGTCAGGTACTTTTATAGTAACCTGACCTACCGATTCGAGGATGACCCGCGAGATGGTCCTCGGATTGTCATCTGCTCCGTGGTCAGAGGCGTTGAGATCACATTCACTACCGGCGAGTTGGCTGGGATCTTGGGAGTGCCGTCTGTGTACCGGACTTTCGCTTGTGGATTCCTCCTCGCACCGACATTACGGAGGGTCTCATTCCATACGAGACACACGAGATATGCAAGACTACGTGGGACGATGAGCTGCTTCATGCCCGGGAGTGGCACTTCTATGATACCATCTGCCCGAGTCATCGCTCGCTTTGTCGGGCGAAACATTATTCGAAGGCGGGGGCATCACGGTGGGGTGACGATTATGGAGGCACTAGTCATCTATTGCATTTACACTGGCGTGCGAGATAGACTTGGCTCACATCATGCGGCATATCATGATAGACCGAGTTGAGTCTCCGGGGTCGGGAACTTAGCTTTCGGCCGGGTCTTGACACGCATTTTCCGGTACTTCCGGGTGGATTTAGAGGACACACTGATGATTCCTGATATAGAGATAGGTGAGGACCTCTGTGCATGGTCGGTCAAGAAAATGGGGCTTGGTAATGCGGTTAGATCAGACAATGAGGCCGACATCGATGGGGATGCCGAGGATGACGATGTAGATGAGCATGGAGACGATGATGATCGGGGTGATGCTCCGGTTCGGGATGATGACCGGGGGCATCGGGAGATTCCCGCTCCACGATTCTCCGAGGATGGAGGTCCATCTCACCGGACTTACGAGGCTCCGGGTGTGACTTCTCATCGGTCTTCGATTTATTCCATACTCGAGAGGATCGAGGCTCGACGAGATGAGGATGGAGACATACATGCACACTTTAGGTGAGAGGTTTACACGGCTCGAGGATGAGTTCGGATCGAGGAGGGATCGGACGGATCGTCGGAGTAGATCACCTAGATAGATAGCATTAGGAGTTTTCCTTTTTATGTTTCCCGGATGTACTTTCTTTCGGACTTGTAAAAATTTTCTTATGTGATTAATGAGATCAAGTTGTTTTGCTTATATTATTGTATCTTATTCCATAATCGGTTAAGTTTCATTTATTCGATTACTAATCTCGGTTATCTATTATTCAGCTCTAAGAATAGTTGAGTTACCCTTTTTGATCGGTAACTCGGAATGTTCCATCATCGCTTCCGTGGTTAGGGTCTTCCTGAACACTGGGGCTCGATACCACTCTGTCACATCCACCCAGCCGGTACCCTATCGGCATACCGGGATGTGATCCACAGCCCCGAAGATCCATAGTTCGGGGACCACATAATCCACATCGACGATAATACAATCATGAGCAGATAATAATCATAAACTAACAATGAATGATCATGGAATTCAGAAATAAGGTGTCGGACATAATCGAGTGCGGAAATAAATATCAAATCAGATAAATTAAGAAGGCGGTGGGCGGAATCCACTCCTTCACCAAACGGAAGTGAGGTCAAAATTTAGTTAAGTACAAGTCTCAAGTTATAAAGGTAAGTTAAAGTTATTACAATTCTTCTAAGTATCTTGTCACAAAAGAAGGGGTAACTACTCATAAGTCTCCTCCATAATAAATATATCTTCTTCAAAGTTGAGGACCATGGAGACCCAACATGTTGCTCCCATACAACTCCGGGGCTAACCACAGTATGCACGGTAATCTTCTTCGGTATGGTCACCGAAGTCTTCAACGTAGCCAGCCTCCGGATGGTAGTATGAGGTATGCTGGGTCCGCCTCGGGGGAGGGTGCCATCGGAGTAATCACACTGTAGAATAGCCTAACAAAATATTGCAACGGAAAAGGAATGAGTTCAAAAGAACTCGGCAAGGAAGTTATCCCACCACACATAAACCACAAGATAATCATAAAATGATGCGAGATGATATGAGGCATATAATGCAATATGACTTTATTCTAAGTATGCTGGTCATCTATGGTAGACATGCTTTAAGTCATAGCACCATACTTCTTTAGGTAGTCTCGGTCACTCATCACCGGGGGAATTGGGTCCTGCATCCCTCTCGGACAAATCCATGGTTGGGGTTTCGGTCACCGCTCTCTCACATCACCGTTTGGTCTAAGTATTGGCGCATGTCAGGGTATAGCCTAGCCCAATGCAAGTCATCTACTTAATCATATCATGCCAGTTCCAGATACTTCCATTCCTCCCCTCTCGGGATCCTTTCCGGTATCCTTCACACTAGAGTCACGGATATTACTCACCGGACTCATCAACCCTATTGGTCATCCACAAATGGTAAGCGGGAAGCTCTCACGTCCCTCTCACGGATCATTTCACCGGTCTTGAGTGCCCGTGAGCCCAAGTCTAGCCATTTGTAACCCTACCAATAAATGGCCCCTTTCGGGTAACCGTAATGCAATTTATGTCCTCTCACGGAGTGGATACCGGTCTTGAGCGCCCACAAATCCACACTACTACCACGGGTTGTTCGGTCTCAATGCCCTTCCGAATCGGGTCTGATATGATAGGGACATCCTAGCCATACATCTAGACAAATCCTATGCATGTCATTCAATAACCCGGAAAGCGTCAATGGACACCTTCGGAGAACATCCCATACTATTCCCTCCGATGTCCAAGGACAGAAGCACCAGATAGGGTACCCCTCAATCCCAAGTTATACTTAAGCAATCACATGCCCAAGTTCATCATATCAGTTCACAAGATACAACGTCATAATAAACATTCAATTCATGACATTGACATAAGTCATCATATATTGAAATTGATAAACATGATAAAACATTGAAGTAATATAATGTAAACACAAAGCTACTGTTAAAAGACATATGTAGCAAGTCTAACACGATAAGAATATGAAATAGAAACTATATTTACTAGGTTAGGAATACCAAGTCAAGATTTCCATATCCTAGGTAATTACATCGATAACTATCCTTACCTTGAATCGGAGAAGAGAATGGTCCAAGATCACAAGCGATGGCCCAAATAGTCTTAAAGTCCTAAACAAGCATATATGAAAGGTTAGAGAAGAAATCAGAACAATCGGAGATCAAACGAATCAGAACTGGGCAAAAGTTGCTGACAACAACTCTATTGGTCGATACATTTGGTCGATAGTATCGACCAATAGTATCGACCAAATCAATTCCAGGACAACAGACAAGCTGGCTTTTCGGATTCTTGCCCAGATTTGGTCTTCCGGGTCTCGGATTGACATGAAACTTGGAGGATAGTCTAAGCACAACATGGGGACACTAATTATCAAGAAACTTTCATAATCCAATGGTCCATTTGGAAATCCCCAAATTGACATATTAAGGTTAAGAGTTGTAGATCATGGCATTGGCTATATCTCAATGCAAATTAGGGGAAAACATGGGGGATTAGGTAGGGAATCGTTTAGAAGTAACATGGAGCACATATGCAAGGTATAGATTAGGTTAATCATGAGCTTCATCTCAGTTTTGGTAAATAAAGCAAGTTGGTAAGCAATAAATCATGGAAATGTGTAGTCAATGATCATGAGGTGAATCAATCATAGTCATATCGGTGAAAACATCATTGTATGGGGTTTAGAAGGTTCATGGCAAGGTGTATGCAAGGTTGCAGCACCTTGGCCATGGTCCCAACAGTAAAATAGAGAAAAGATGAGTGAGAAAGTGATTAGGAGAGAGAGTCATACCTTTAAAGTGGAACAAGAAAGTAGGAATGAGTGGTTGGCAATGATTGATGAAGAAGATGCTTCACCACTACCAAGGAGGAGTTCTTGGGAGGCTCTCTCACGTTCCCGAGATGTTAAAAACGCGAGAATAGGGCTCCAGTCTCGAGGAATAAATAAATAGAAAAGAATATTCCAAGAATCTTTAAATCCGGGCTCAGTGGACTTGTTGGTCGATACCTTTGGTCGATGGTATCGACCAATAGTATCGACCAAAACAATCTCTGCAGAAATTTTACAGAATAGTTCAGCAACTTTAGGTGCGGACTTGGAGGGCTATACAAGGTCAAATTGCATGGGGTTTTCTCCTACAGTTCACTCAAGAGGTCTAGTTTCAGGGAGTACCTTCGGATTATGCACAGGAGTCCGTTTGCTATTTCAATTGTCTCGCTCTTCATCAGTGCGCAGATTCTAACTTAGCACTGGTAATGTGCTCAAGGAAGGAGCAGCATCATCAATGTCCATAAACTGGAATCCCGACATTACGTCATCAACCAGTAGGGCCCATAAGTCCCTCCTACCACCACTTCGGGTCTTTGGACCTACAAACATAACAATGACCGGGTCGGGTCAAGGTTAGGTAAAAGCTGGATTTTAGCCGGGGGCGCGGCGAGACCCCCCCCGGGGGCCCCCCCCCCCCCTCCCCCCCCCCCCCCAAAAAAAAAAAACGGTTCCTTAATTGAATCATTCTGCAAAAAGCATTCAAGAGATTAGCAACACTAAATGATCAAGTCCGGAAAAAGATTTTTCAAGTCAAAGTAACCCCACAACATGGTCAACATTCACAAACAGAAGCAACAACAAGCACAAAGTCCAAAAGAATCAAAACAGAGCCAAAATCCAAAAATCTGTGCAACAGTAACTAGGCCGGTTGCTTAAGTCAATCGACCGCCAGCAGCGACCGCCCCAAAATACGCGCGACAGCAACACTTCAAATACGGTTTTGGGTCTCATTTGGACTTCTACACTTCTCCAAATACACTTTGGGCTCTGGGGATTTCGTGCTAAGGGTTAGGAAAGTATTTTAGAGACTCCGTTGGCTTCGGATCTACTTCCCACGTGACTTCTACACGCTACACAGGTAATCCTCCCACAAAACCCTTCATTTTCTTGGTTTGCATGTAAGAAACTACAATGTGCAACTATTTTTAGGTTTTCTTTGATGTAAAATGCTTCTTTTACTTCCCAAAACATGTCCAGGCATAGATCTAATGTTCACTATGCATTTTTAAGCTAACAGGTAATTACTGGACTACTCATGGCTCTCATGGCCGCGAATGGGTACTCTCCTAAAAACAGATTTTCCCACTAGATGGCTGCCCGCGGAGGTAGGAGAGTTCCCATTCGCGGCCGAGGTCGTGGTCCAGGTGGAGGTGACGCACATGACCCCGTCCATCTAGACTACTTTAGATCACCGGAGGCACAGGAGCTGTACTTCGGCCACTTCAGTCAGTGCCCGATCGAGTATGGTCGACCGGTAGTGACTTCAGAGGTTTAGCAGTTCCAGATCGAGAGTAGGTTTGCGGCAGTGGGCTAGAGAGGTACCTTGTTCTTGAACGAGGATGCCTATCCAAAGCTAGTCAGGTTATTCTACAGCAACCTGACCTTCCACAGAGAGAGGGTGGGAGAGCATGACACTAGGCTGGTGATAGAGAGTCGGGTAAAGACTACTGACATACGCTTCACCACAGAGGAGCTGGCTCACATCCTAGACGTGCCATACGTCCACAGCGACGGGAGATGGTTCAAGCCGGGGGCTAAGTCAGATGATGTCATCCACTGGGAGGAGAGAGCTCTCATCTACTCAGGCATTTGCATGCATGAGTGCAACGGGGTAGAGTCAGTGACAGAGCTGCTTCCCTCATGTAGGATCATCTCACGGATCATAGCACGGAACTTGCTGCCTAAGGTAGGTCATCAGAGTGAGATTTCACTCATGCAGGCTATGATGACCTTCTCTTTGTACCCGCTACCAGATAGACTTGGCATACATAATCTAGAATGCCATGATCTATCGAGTGGCTTATCCGAGGGGAGAGAACCTTGGATACGGGCGACTTCTGACACAGATCTTCGAGCACTTCGGGGTCGACCTAGAGGGAGAGGAGGCTGTTTTGGTCGGACATGGCTGCACGATAGGTCACAAATTGGTCGCTTAGATGCACTTACTGGGCGGACCAAATTCACCGGAGATGCCAACCGAGCCGGAGGACATGGATGTAGAGGCTGATGAGGATGACCATGAAAACTCACCACCACCTTCTCAATTCAAGACAGGAGGCACATCCAGGGCTCAGGATACTTCGGAGGTCGCACCACCTTGGGCTAGGGGTTTGTTCACTCGGATGGACCAGTTCGAGCAGGGGCAGGTAGAGATGAGGCGCCAAGATAGCGAGTGCCTTGATATGCTCCGCCAGATGAGACTAGCACCACCACCTCCACCATAGCAGTATATAGTGTCACATTGTGACACCCAGCCCAAATCTAGCCCGAAGACCCGATCTATTTTGGGTGAAGTAGGGTTTGTTTAATGTTGACTTTGAAGTTTGACCGTGATTTCAGTTTTACTATCTTTGAAAATATTAGGAAGATGTCTTTGTAGGCCATCTTAGTAGAAGATATGGTGTTTGACCCAAAACCCATGGATATTGATGATGGTGTTTCCTTATGGAAACCTTATTTGATTTGGAGTTGAACTGCTCGTTTGTGAAGAAAAACTTGGTTGATGGGCCTAAAGATTAGTTGGACCTGGTTTGAAGACTTCCCTCCATGCTAGGTAAGTAGTATGATGTGTTGAAAGAAGCCCATCCAAAAATATTGAAGTTTAGCCCATTAAATCCTTTGTTTTTGAACAAGCTATCCAGGCAGTGGCATTTTGGTAAATATCTGTTTTGAAGGTTTTCAAAAGCTTTATTTCTTTTAATTTCGTGGTAAACTAT